>NC_133799.1:135230-187730 GCF_043250625.1 Sebastes fasciatus
GAACAAACTGGAACTCCCTTTAAACTCTGTTATGTTCAGGCCTTCTAGCTCAGTTACACTCTCTTCAGTCTACACTCTCTTATTACTCTTTTATTCCTCCTACCGTCTTGTTTAACTTCTTTATGTAAAGGTTTTACGAAATGTGCTATAAATATATACAACTATAAATATATACAACTATAAATAATCCTGCCTTGCCTCTTTGTATTTAAAAATAAAAGTAGTAAAGGGAGGTGTGTAGCAGCAGGGGGAGACACAGACCTCAGTATCTGACTGATACAAGAAGAGGAGGAGGAGAGGGAGGAGGAAGAGGAGGAGGAGAGGGAGGAGGAGGAGGAAGAGGAGGAGGAGAGGGAGGACGAGGAGGACGAGGAGGAGGAAGAGGAGGAGGAGAGGGAGGAGGAGGAGGAGGAGGAAGAGGAGGAGGAGAGGGAGGAGGAGGAGGAGGAGGAGGAGGAAGAGGAGGAGAGGGAGGAGGAGGAGGGAGGAGGAGGAGGAGGAGGAGGAGGGAGGAGGAGGAAGAGGTAGACCATAATATCCCGTCAGGTCCCCATGGTTACGGGTAGATTCCTCCTGTACAATGAGCTTTTATTTATTTATTCTGTCATAAATAAACTCAACGGCTCTGATTAATGTGTGCGTGTGTGCGTGCGTGTGTGCGTGCGTGCGTGTGTGCAGTGATGAGAGGAATCACTCATCAGTTTCCATGGCGACCACAAACCTCAGCGACCTCATCAGAAGAAGACGCCAACGCTCCATCAGCTCTGTCCTCAGAGAGAGGACACGGCTCAGAGACAGGAAGTGGACATGATTGACTGGACCAGGACCAGGACCAGGACCAGGACCAGGACCAGGACCAGGACCAGGTCTCATGGTCTCTGAAGTCTCCACTGAGTGAAACATTCAACATGTCTTTGAGTTTAAATAAAGTTGTGAGAGTTTGAGCAGAGACGGAGAGATGATGAAGATGATGAAGATGATGAAGATGATGAAGATTGGGGTCAGGGTCAGCTGATGAAGACGAGCTGGTCTCTAACAGTCCAGCAGAAGGCTGCTGACGGGGGGGGAACTCGGCGCTCCGTGTCCTCTCAGACAGGAAATACCAGCAGATTAAAATGAGGAGACGCAGCAGAACAACACTCAGCAGAGGTCAGAGGTCACGGAGGGGCCCGCCAGGACACTGTATGCATCGCGAGAGACAAACAGCTGACTCTGCACCAACACTGGTATGTTATGAGTTGACCTTTGACCTCCTGCAGTTTGAATGCGATGACACTCTATTAATAATAATAATAATAATAACCAGTCAGACGTGGTGATTATAACACACTGAGGAAGACCATGAAATGTGGTTGAAAGCTCCTTAAAAACTAGTAAATGGACCTCCACTTAAAAGCAGTTTCAGTCTGACGTGACAGAAACGTTGAGAGGAACCGACGAGAGGGAGGAGGAGTGAAACGGGTCCTCGTTCACACCTCCCAGCTGAAGCCCTGCTGTTTCCATGACGACGAGCTGAGCAGCCAATGAGCTTCAAACAAAAGAACATTTAATTCATTCGTTGTGCTCGTTAAGCAGCTCAGAGCCAGGAAGTAGACTGATCCCACCGTCACTGCCAGGAGGTAGACCGATCCCACCGTCGCCGCCAGGCAGTAGACCGATCCCACCGTCATTGCCAGGAAGTAGACCAATCCCACCGTCAGTCAGCTGCCTTTTCTCCGGATGAAACCACGATAACGTCACCGCAACCGGTTGTTATTATACTGTTATTATATTGTAATTATATTATTATATTATAATATGAAGGGGTTTCTGATCTACGAGAAGTAGAAGGTCACGTTAACGTCAGATCGGCGGTCTGTGCTTCGATATGAAGTCTTTAACTTTAATATGAGAAGAAGTCAACAGAATGAAAAGTGTTTCCTCCGTCACTAAACACCCTCAAACAAAAACGGAGTTGGTCTCTTAGTCTTCAGGACGTCACCATGGTTACGGGCCGAGACGTCCCGGAGACCTCCAATAAACTCTGAGGGAGACAGAAGTGAAAGAGAAACAGCTGGAAACACCAGGAGGTTAAATCAGGTCAAATCAGGTCCAACAACACCAGACAAGAAATAAATATCTTTATTAATAAAACAGAACCATCACGAGGAGTCATCAGAGAACCAGAGGACCGCTTCTTCTGCCCTTTCTTCTGCTTCTTCTTCTTCTTCTTCTGCTTCTTTTATAAAAACACCAAAGTGTTTCTCACATGGGAGGAAGCTGAACACAAAGACTGGAGTCAGTTAAAGGGATAGTTCATTGAGACAGTTCATTGAGTCAGTTAAAGGGACAGTTCACTGAGACAGTTCATTGAGTCAGTTAAAGGGACAGTTCACTGAGACAGTTCATTGAGTCAGTTAAAGGGACAGTTCACTGAGACAGTTCATTGAGTCAGTTAAAGGGACAGTTCACTGAGACAGTTCATTGAGTCAGTTAAAGGGACAGTTCATTGAGACAGTTCATTGAGTCAGTTAAAGGGACAGTTCATTGAGACAGTTCATTGAGTCAGTTAAAGGGACAGTTCATTGAGACAGTTCATTGAGTCAGTTAAAGGGACAGTTCACTGAGACAGTTCATTGAGTCAGTTAAAGGGACAGTTCATTGAGACAGTTCATTGAGTCAGTTAAAGGGACAGTTAAAGGGACAGTTCATTGAGTCAGTTAAAGGGACAGTTCATTGAGACAGTTCATTGAGTCAGTTAAAGGGACAGTTCACTGAGACAGTTCATTGAGTCAGTTAAAGGGACAGTTCACTGAGACAGTTCATTGAGTCAGTTAAAGGGACAGTTCATTGAGACAGTTCATTGAGTCAGTTAAAGGGACAGTTAAAGGGACAGTTCATTGAGTCAGTTAAAGGGACAGTTCATTGAGACAGTTCATTGAGTCAGTTAAAGGGACAGTTCACTGAGACAGTTCATTGAGTCAGTTAAAGGGACAGTTCATTGAGACAGTTCATTGAGTCAGTTAAAGGGACAGTTAAAGGGACAGTTCATTGAGTCAGTTAAAGGGACAGTTCACTGAGACAGTTCATTGAGTCAGTTAAAGGGACAGTTCACTGAGACAGTTCATTGAGTCAGTTAAAGGGACAGTTCATTGAGACAGTTCATTGAGTCAGTTAAAGGGACAGTTAAAGGGACAGTTCACTGAGTCAGTTAAAGGGACAGTTCACTGAGACAGTTCATTGAGTCAGTTAAAGGGACAGTTCACTGAGACAGTTCATTGAGTCAGTTAAAGGGACAGTTAAAGGGACAGTTCACTGAGTCAGTTAAAGGGACAGTTCATTGAGTCAGTTAAAGGGACAGTTAAAGGGACAGTTCACTGAGTCAGTTAAAGGGACAGTTCATTGAGTCAGTTCATTGAGTCAGTTAAAGGGACAGTTAAAGGGACAGTTCACTGAGTCAGTTAAAGGGACAGTTCATTGAGTCAGTTCATTGAGTCAGTTAAAGGGACAGTTCACTGAGTCAGTTAAAGGGACAGTTCACTGAGACAGTTCATTGAGTCAGTTAAAGGGACAGTTCACTGAGACAGTTCATTGAGTCAGTTAAAGGGACAGTTCACTGAGACAGTTCATTGAGTCAGTTAAAGGGACAGTTCCCTGAGACAGTTCATTGAGTCAGTTAAAGGGACAGTTCACTGAGACAGTTCATTGAGTCAGTTAAAGGGACAGTTCACTGAGACAGTTCATTGAGTCAGTTAAAGGGACAGTTCACTGAGTCAGTTAAAGGGACAGTTAAAGGGACAGTTCACTGAGTCAGTTAAAGGGACAGTTCATTGAGTCAGTTAAAGGGACAGTTAAAGGGACAGTTCACTGAGACAGTTCACTGAGTCAGTTAAAGGGACAGTTAAAGGGACAGTTCACTGAGTCAGTTAAAGGGACAGTTAAAGGGACAGTTCACTGAGACAGTTCATTGAGTCAGTTAAAGGGACAGTTCACTGAGACAGTTCACTGAGTCAGTTAAAGGGACAGTTCACTGAGTCAGTTAAAGGGACAGTTCACTGATCACAAAGTTCACAGCTGATTAAACGTCATCGATTCCACAAAAAATAATAAATGATGTTCACTTCTGTACATATCCTGTTGCATTATGTGTAGTGTAGCCACATGTTGAAATGTCAAAGCTGCATGTTGGGACGTGGTAGCCACACAATGGGATATTAAGAAGTGGTAGTCACATGTTGGGATTTAAAAGCCACAGCTTAGGATGCTGAAATCACATGTTGCAACTTAGCAGAAACAAGTTGGGAGCTGGTAGCCACATGTTAGCATATCAAAGCCACGTGTTTGAACAAGGTAGCCACATGGTGTGACATCTTGGAACTTGGTAGCCACATTTTGGGAGGTGAGGTGGTAGCCACATGTTGTAACTTGGTAGCCACATGGCGAGGTGAGGTGCTAGCCCAGTGTTAGCCTCAGGCTGAAGGCGGGGCCGACTGGGGCAGCTGGTAGAAGCCTTTCTTCCTGGATCTCCTCAGGTAGTCGAGGAGCAGAGCAGCAGCTGCTAGCCCGGCGGCGATGCAGGCGACCGGGACGATGACGGCGCTGAGACGGGGAGGAACGCTGGAGCTTCTCTCTGTGGGAACCCAAAACACAAACTTCAAAATTAAATAAAAGTGACTGTTGTTGTTTCCTACTGAAACCAAACGGTCCGACTGACCTCTGACGCTGATGCTGAAGACTTTGACCTGGTACCCGAGGTCGTTGGTAACGTTGACCTGGTACAGCCCGGAGTCTCTGGCCGTGACGTTGACCAACAGGAAGGTGCCGTCGGTCGAATAAAGCTCCGTCCCGTCGGTCAGCTTCTTCAGGACCACGACTGACGGCGGGAAGCTGATAGTCCGGCAGCACACGGTGACATTCTGTCCCTCCTGGACCACCGTAGACGGTAGGACGAGGACCGTGGTGTTCCTCGGAGGAGCTGAACCACAACAAAACAGGTTCAAGTTACAGGTTCCAGAACCAGAACCAGAGTCCTGACCAGCGGCGTCCCGGTCCAAGAACAAGAACCAGTCACACTCCCTGTTAGATCCTGATTCACTTCCTGTTAGATCCTGATTCACTTCCTGTTAGATCCTGATTCACTTCCTGTTAGATCCTGATTCACTTCCTGTTAGATCCTGATTCACTTCCTGTTAGATCCTGATTCACTTCCTGTTAGATCCTGGTTCACTGCCTCGTTCACTCTGAACTTTTCTTTACTGGTACTGAAATGTTTTAGTCTTTAAGATTCATTATGAGACCAAATATTCAGGAGATCATTTTCATTATCAGTTAATCTGATGAGATTTCTCTCCAGTTTAAAACCCAACCGGACCGGTTCAGTCCGGTCTACGTCAGACTGGGAACCGGTCCAGTTCAGTCCGGTCTACAGCAGCAGGAGGCTCTAAGTGTCGGACACATAACTCAACAGAGGAGTCAGAGTTTACTTCTGTCCACAGCAGATCAGCATCATGTGAAGGAGTGAGAGGTCGTCTCTTCAGAGAACATCCGTCACTACAGAGAAACACTCATGAAACAAGAAGAGGAAGAACTAAACTAATATAAACCAGTATAAACCAGTGTAAACCAGTATGAACCAGTATAAACCGGTGTAAACCAGTATAAACCGGTGTAAACCAGCATAAACCAGTATAAACCAGTGTAAACCAGCGTAAACCAGTATAAACCAGTGTAAACCAATATAAACTAGTGTAAACCAGTATAAACCAGTATAAAACAGTGTAAACCTGTGTAAACCAGTATAAACCAGTATAAACCAGTGTAAACCAGGATAAACCAGTATAAACCAGTATAAACCAGTGTAAACCAGTGTAAACCAGTATAAATCAGTGTAAACCAGTATAAACCAGTGTAAACCGATGTTAACCAGTATAAACCAGTGTAAACCAGTATATACCAGTATAAACCAGTGTAAACCAGTATATACCAGTATATACCAGTATAAACCAGTGTAAACCAGTATATACCAGTATATACCAGTATAAACCAGTGTAAACCAGTATAAACCAGTATAAACCAGTGGTACCTGTGATGCTGACGGAGCTGGTCACCAGTTGGAATCCGTACTGGTTGGAGGCTTCACACTGGTAGAGGGCGGAGTCTACCAGCTGGGCGGAGGAGAGGCTGAAGGAGAGCGAGGAAGAGGAGGAGGAGGAGGAGGAGGAGGCGGGGCCTGTCCTCTGAAGCTCCGCCCCCTCCTTCCTCAGCACCAGCGTGGTAGGCGGAGCTCCGTCTGATTGGCAGGTAAAGGTGAGCTGCTGACCCTCCAGCACCTCGTCAGCTGGACTCAGAGAGAGGGAGGTCCTCCTCGGAGGATCTGGAACACAGACAGACCAGGACTGAGACTAGTGAAGACCTGGATCAGGACTGAGACTAATGAAGACCTGGACCTTTCATCTTTAACAGGAAGTCTTTTATGTCCTCACAGTAGACCTGCAGGGGGACGCTGGTCCTCCTGGACGTCCACACGTCTCCGTCCTCCGCGAGCAGCTCGGCCCCGCAGGTCAGAACCTGCCGGTCCTCCTGGACCCGGTGCCGAAGAACAGACGAGACGTTCTGTAAGGAACCGGAGAACCCGAACGACTCCGACATCAGCGTGGTGTTCCCCAACAGCCACAGGATCCTCATCTGATTGGCTGAGAAGACGCTGCTGACGTTACAGCGAAGGACCGCCTCCTGACCCAGCAGGACCGGACCAGGATCCTCCAGAACCGGATCAGATGGGAATGCTGGGGGAAGAACCACAAACAGAGATCATCGACATCACTTCCTGTTTACTAACCTCATCCATCAGTCTGAACACGCTAGCTAACGCTGGCTATCTAACCCTGGCTATCTAACCCTGGCTAGCTAACCCTGGCTAGCTGACGCTGGCTAGCTAACCCTGGCTAGCTGACGCTGGCTAGCTAACGCTGGCTAGCTAACCCTGGCTAGCTAACCCTGGCTAGCTAACGCTGGCTAGCTAACCCTGGCTAGCTGACGCTGGCTAGCTAACCCTGGCTAGCTAACGCTGGCTAGCTGATGCTGGCTAGCTAACCCTGGCTAGCTGACCCTGGCTAGCTAACCCTGGCTAGCTAACCCTGGCTAGCTGACGCTGGCTAGCTGATGCTGGCTAGCTAACCCTGGCTAGCTAACGCTGGCTAGCTGATGCTGGCTAGCTAACGCTGGCTAGCTAACCCTGGCTAGCTGACGCTGGCTAGCTAACCCTGGCTAGCTAACGCTGGCTAGCTAACGCTGGCTAGCTAACCCTGGCTAGCTAACGCTGGCTACCTAACCCTGGCTAGCTGACGCTGGCTAGCTAACCCTGGCTAGCTAACGCTGGCTAGCTGATGCTGGCTAGCTAACCCTGGCTAGCTGACCCTGGCTAGCTAACCCTGGCTAGCTAACCCTGGCTAGCTGACGCTGGCTAGCTGATGCTGGCTAGCTAACCCTGGCTAGCTAACCCTGGCTAGCTGACGCTGGCTAGCTGATGCTGGCTAGCTAACCCTGGCTAGCTAACGCTGGCTAGCTGATGCTGGCTAGCTAACGCTGGCTAGCTAACCCTGGCTAGCTGACGCTGGCTAGCTAACCCTGGCTAGCTAACGCTGGCTAGCTGATGCTGGCTAGCTAACCCTGGCTAGCTAACCCTGGCTAGCTGACGCTGGCTAGCTAACCCTGGCTAGCTAACGCTGGCTAGCTGATGCTGGCTAGCTGATGCTGGCTAGCTGACGCTGGCTAGCTAACCCTGGCTAGCTAACCCTGGCTAGCTAACGCTGGCTAGCTGACGCTGGCTAGCTAACCCTGGCTAGCTAACCCTGGCTAGCTAACCCTGGCTAGCTAACCCTGGCTAGCTGACGCTGGCTAGCTGATGCTGGCTAGCTGACGCTGGCTAGCTAACCCTGGCTAGCTGACGCTGGCTAGCTAACCCTGGCTAGCTAACGCTGGCTAGCTGACGCTGGCTAGCTGATGCTGGCTAGCTAACCCTGGCTAGCTAACCCTGGCTAGCTGATGCTGGCTAGCTGACGCTGGCTAGCTGATGCTGGCTAGCTAACCCTGGCTAGCTAACCCTGGCTAGCTGACGCTGGCTAGCTGATGCTGGCTAGCTAACCCTGGCTAGCTGATGCTGGCTAGCTGATGCTGGCTAGCTGACCCTGGCTAGCTAATCCTGGCTGGCTGACGCTGACTGGCTGACGCTGGCTAACTGACGCTGGCTAACGCTGGCTGGGTAACGCTGGCAAGCTGACGCTGGCTAACTGACGCTGGCTAACGCTGGCTAGCTGACGCTGGCTAACTGACGCTGGCTAACTGACGCTGGCTAGCGCTGGCTAGCTATCGCTGGCTAGCTAACGCTGGCTAGCTAACGCTCGCTAGCTGACGCTGGCAAGCTGATTAGCCTCTACAGCGTTAGTTAGCCTCCAGTCTTGCATTTGGTTACCCTCCAGCTAATGTTAGCCCACTGCTAGCGTTAGTTAGCCTCCAGTCTTTCCTTTGGTTAGCCGTGGTGGTGGTGGTGGAGGCGGTGACCCCTCCAGCTGGTGTTAGTGGTGGTGGAGGCGGTGGTGGTGGAGGCGGTGGAGGCGGAGGCGGAGGCGGTGGAGGCGGAGGCGGTGACCCCTCCAGCTGGTGTTAGTGGTGGTGGAGGCGGTGGTGGTGGTGGGGGTGGTGTTAGTGGTGGTGGAGGCGGAGGCGGTGACCCCTCCAGCTGGTGTTAGTGGTGGTGGCGGTGGTGGTGGAGGCGGTGACCCCTCCAGCTGGTGTTATTGGTGGTGGAGGCGGAGGCAGTGGTGGGGGTGGTGTTAGTGGTGGTGGAGGCGGAGGCGGTGACCCCTCCAGCTGGTGTTAGTGGTGGTGGAGGCGGAGGCGGTGGTGGGGGTGGTGTTAGTGGTGGTGGCGGTGGTGGTGGAGGCGGTGACCCCTCCAGCTGGTGTTAGTGGTGGTGGAGGCGGAGGCGGTGGTGGGGGTGGTGTTAGTGGTGGTGGAGGCGGAGGCGGAGGCGGAGGCGGAGGCGGTGACCCCTCCAGCTGGTGTTAGTGGTGGTGGCGGTGGTGGCCGTTGATCTCCATATCCTCAATAAACTCCCAGACCTTCCACCAATCCTCCCTCTTGACACTCCACCACAGTTCTCTGAAACCCGTAAAGCCATTGAAAGCCTAAAGAACAACAAAAGTGCAGGACCTGATGGCATCCCAGCAGAGATCCTCAAACATGGGGGGTTCCTCCTTACACACCGCCTACATCTCCTGATCATAAACATCTGGAAGTCTGAGATAGTCCCTCAGGATTGGAAGGACGCTAACATTGTGGTCATCTACAAACAGAAGGGCGACAGAGCCATCTGTGGGAACAGCCGCAGAATCTCTCTCCTCTCCACCGCAGGGAAAGTGCTGGCAAAGATCATGCTCAATAGGCTGGTGGAGTACATTTCGGAAAGTGCTCTCCCAGAAACGCAATGTGGCTTTCGGAAGACCAGCTCCACTACTGACATGATCTTTGTTTTACGGCAGCTGCTGGAGAAGAGCAGAGAACAACGCAAGGACCTGTACATAGCCTTCATCGACCTCAGCAAAGCCTTTGACACCATAAACCGTGAGTTGCTCTGGAAACAGCTCTCAAAACTTGGGGTACCACCCAAGTTTCTTTCCATCCTGCAGCAACTGCATGATGGGATGCAAGCCAGAGTTCTGACAGGAGGACTCCAGTCAGAGCCCTTCAAGGTCAACACTGGGGTGAAACAGGGCTGTGTCTTGGCACCGGTCCTGTTCAATCTCCTCCTCTCAGCCACTACCCACCTCTTCCACCATACCCTGGGACACAGAGATGGAGTTCACCTGGAGCACCGCCTTGATGGAAGTCTATTCAACATCCGACGGCTCCAGGCCTACACAAAGACAAAGACATGCCAAATCCATGAGCTCCAATACGCAGATGACTGCGCTGTCTTTGCACATAGCCCAGAGTCCATGCAGCATGCCCTTAACACAATCTCCAGCCTATACCAGTCCTTTGGTCTCCAGGTCAATATTCAAAAAACCGAAGTCATGGCACAACTCACTTCCCAACCTCCTTCACTCCCTAACTTTCAAATAGGTGGTGTTCCACTCACAGTAGTTCACCAGTTCACCTATCTTGGCTCCACAATCTCCTCAGACTGCTCCCTTGACACTGAAATAAACAGTCGCATCAACAAAGCCTCATCAGCCTTTGGGCGACTCCGTAGAAGGGTATTCCAAAACAAAAACCTAAAGATCAGTACCAAGGTGGCTGTTTACAAAGCGGTATGTGCCTCCACTCTGCTCTATGGGGCAGAAACATGGACCCCATACAGACGGCATATCAAAAACTTGGAGGCCTTCCACATTCGATGCCTCCAAAAAATCCTCGGCCTCTCTTGGGAAGATCGGGTGCCTCACACAGAGATCCTTTCTGTGACCAACTCCATCTGCATGGAAGCAGCATTAGCAAAAAAACATCTCCGCTGGATAGGGCATACTATCCACCGCTTGCCCCGCCAAGTCCTCTATGGGCAACTCAGCAACGCAAAACGGGCTGCTGGCGGACAAAAGAGGCGCTACAAGGACTACACTAAAGACCTCCTCAAGCGCTGCAACATAAACCCCACCAATCTGGAACATCTGGCACTTGATAGGTCAGCCTGGCAGGTCACCTGTGCCAGAGCAACCGAACAAATACACCACACCACCCAACAGAGGAGGACCGAAAGGCGTGCCCAACGACACCAGCGGGCAGCCGGCATTACAACAACATCTGGGCTCCCTTGCCCCATCTGCGGGCGAGTGTGTGGCTCACGCATCGGCCTCCACAGCCACATGAAGTGGCACCAGCGCCAACGACGCTGAACCCCCTCCCCCACCCCCTAACCCCCTGGAGCAATCGTCATCATTGGACACGATGGACAGCTAAGGAGGTGTTAGTGGTGGTGGAGGCGGTGACCCCTCCAGCTGCTCAGCGAGCAGCAGAATGAACTACAGTCTGTTAATGTTGATGAAGATGTTAAAACGTGTCTCATGTCAACACGTCTAGGAGATAAAGAGACGACAGGAAGTGGAGCCTCACTGAGCACCAGCTGCTCGCTGTCAGCGTTTATCCTCCCGGTGTCTTCAGATCATAATACAATCATCTCTACTGTCTCCACTGTCTCTACTGTCTCTACTGTCTCCACTGTCTCCACTGTCTCTACTGTCTCTACTGTCTCCACTGTCTCTACTGTCTCTACTGTCTCCACTGTCTCCACTGTCTCTACTGTCTCTACTGTCTCTCTACTGTCTCTACTGTCTCTACTGTCTCTCTACTGCCTCTACTGTCTCTACTGTCTCTCTACTGTCTCTGTTGTCTCTCAACTGCCTCTACTGTCTCTACTGTCTCTACTGTCTCTACTGTCTCTCTACTGTCTCTACTGTCTCTCTACTGTCTCTGTTGTCTCTCAACTGCCTCTACTGTCTCTACTGTCTCTACTGTCTCTACTGTCTCTCTACTGTCTCTACTGTCTCTCTACTGTCTCTACTGTCTCTACTGTCTCTACTGTCTCTACTGTCTCTACTGTCTCTCTACTGTCTCTACTGTCTCTCTACTGTCTCTACTGTCTCTCTACTGTCTCTACTGTCTCTACTGTCTCTACTGTCTCCACTGTCTCTACTGTCTCTACTGTCTCTACTGTCTCTCTACTGTCTCTACTGTCTCTACTGTCTCTCTACTGCCTCTACTGTCTCTACTGTCTCTCTACTGTCTCTGTTGTCTCTCAACTGCCTCTACTGTCTCTACTGTCTCTCTACTGTCTCTGTTGTCTCTCAACTGCCTCTACTGTCTCTACTGTCTCTCTACTGTCTCTACTGTCTCTCTACTGTCTCAACTGTCTCTACTGTCTCTACTGTCTCTCTACTGCCTCTACTGTCTCTACTGTCTCTCTACTGTCTCTGCTGTCTCTCTACTGTCTCCACTGTCTCTACTGTCTCTACTGTCTCTACTGTCTCTACTGTCTCTACTGTCTCTCTACTGCCTCTACTGTCTCTACTGTCTCTCTACTGTCTCTGCTGTCTCTCAACTGCCTCTACTGTCTCTACTGTCTCTCTACTGCCTCTACTGTCTCTACTGCTGTCTCTCTACTGTCTCTGCTGTCTCTCAACTGCCTCTACTGTCTCTACTGCCTCTACTGCCTCTACTGTCTCTAATGTCTGTAATGTCTCTACTTTGTCTCTCTACTGTCTCTACTGTCTCTACATCCCTCTACGTCCCTCTGAGACCCTCTGAGACCTTCTGAGACCTTCTACGACCCTCTGAGACCCTCTACGTCCCTCTGAGATCCTCTGAGACCTTCTACGACCCTCTGATCCTGTGTGGACAGGAACCGGACCAGATGAACCCGACTACAGGTGTGACAGCAGACTCAGTATCTCAGACTCACAGTAGACCTGGACCTGGACGGTTCCGGTCCTGATGACGGAGTCACACTCGGCCTCACAGCCGTATCCTCCCTGGTCCTGGAGGCCCAGTTCCTGCAGGCGGAGCAGGGAGAGTCCGTCCTGGTCTGTCCCCCGGAGTACGGTCCGGTCCTGGTCTGTCCTCCTCCAGGTGAAAATGGGGGGGTGGGGACATCCGGAGGCTCTGCAGGTCAGAACCAGACCTGAACCCCTCTGAGCTGCTGAGACTGGAGGACTCAGATCCACCTGCAGAGGGTGAGCTGACAGGACACTAATATTAACGTTAGCTTTAACGTTAGCTTTAACATTAGCTTTAACATTAGCTATAACGTTAGCTTTAACGTTAACGTTAGCTTTAACGTTAGCGTTAATATTAGCTTTAACGTTAGCTTTAACGTAAGCTTTAACGTAAGCTTAAACGTTAACGTTAGCTTTAACGTTAGCGTTAATATTAGCTTTAACGTTGGCTTTAACGTAAGCTTTAACGTTAGCTTTAACGTTAGCTTTAACGTTAGCTTTTAATATTAGTTTCTGGTTAGTAAAGCAGCTGATGTGCTCCCAGTAAAAAACAGTGTAAACCAGTGTAGACCAGTATAAACCAGTATAAACCAGTATAAACCAGCGTAAACCAGTATAAACCAGTATAAACCAGTGTAAACCAGTATAAACCAGCGTAAACCAGTAGAAACCAGTAGAAACAAGTAGAAACCAGTGTAAACCAGCATAAACCAGTAGAAACCAGTGTAAACCAGCGTAAACCAGTGTAAACAAGTATAGACCAGAGTAAACCAGTGTAAACCAGCGTAAACCAGTATAAACCAGTATATGCAGTATAAACCAGCATAAACCAGTGTAAACCAGTGTAAACCAGTATAAACCAGTATAAACCAGTATATGCAGTATAAACCAGCATAAACCAGTATAAACCAGTATAAACCAGTATAAACCAGTATAAACCAGTGTAAACCAGTATAAACCAGTATAAACCAGTGTAAACCAGCATAAACCAGTGTAAACCAGTATAAACCAGTATAAACCAGTGTAAACCAGTATAAAACAGTGTAAACCAGTGTAAACCAGTGTAAACCAATATAAACCAGTATAAAACAGTGTAAACCAGTGTAAACCAATATAAACCAGCATAAACCAGTGTAAACCAGCATAAACCAGCATAAACCAGTGTAAACCAGTATAAACCAGTATAAACCAGTATAAACCAGCATAAACCAGTGTAAACCAGTGTAAACCAGTATAAACCAGTATAAACCAGTGGTACCTGTGATGGTGACGGAGCTGGTCACCAGTTGGGATCCGTACTGGTTGGAGGCTTCACACTGGTAGAGGGCGGAGTCTACCAGCTGGGCGGAGGAGAGGCTGAAGGAGAGCGAGGAGGAGGAGGAGGAGGAGGCGGGGCCTGTCCTCTGAAGCTCCGCCCCCTGCCTCCTCAGCACCAGCGTGGTGGGCGGAGCTCCGTCTGATTGGCAGGTGAAGGTGAGCCGCTGACCCTCCAGCACCTCGTCAGCTGGACTCAGAGAGAGGGAGGTGTTGGTGGGCGGAGCTGTGGGCGGAGCCAGCAGGTGGGTCAGTTTCTAGTCCAGTGAGCTACGGAGATAAGAAATGAAACAGGAGCTTCACTCTCACCGTGAACAGCGACTTCCATGCCGGCGGTCCGGTTCCCTTCGCTGTTCCGGGCCTCGCAGTCGTAGCGTCCGGTATCAGACAGACTCATTGTCGTGATGACCAGCTGACGGCCCGCGGCCCGCCGCTCAGACCGACCGTCTGACGACCTGAAGCTCCAGCTGATGGACGGCTCGGGGTTCCCCTCCACCGAGCAGCTGAGAGACAGAGGGGAACCCTGCATCACCGTCACCGAGTCTGACATCACCATGACAACGGGAGCATCTGAGTCTGATGTCACCATGACAACTGGAGCATCTGAGGAGGAAAAAAAAATGTTTGAGAAAAAGTCCAGAACAAGTTTGGAAAATGTCCAAAAGAAAGGCAGAAGAAAAGTCAGATCCTGATATCATATATACCTGTATATACTATATATAACGTATATACGCTATATATATATATATATATATATACATCCTCTCTGGGAACCATCACCTTACCGTGGTGGAGAGGTTGGTGTGTCCCTATGACCCTGAGGGCTGTGTTGTCTGGAGCCTCGTGCTCCTGGTCGGGTCTCCCATGGCAAATTGGTCTCAGGCGAGGGGCCGGACTAAGAATGGTTCATAAAACCCCGATGAAGAATCAAATCAAATCAAATCAAATCAATTTATTTTTGTATAGCGTCAAATCACAACAGAAGTTATCTCAAGACGCTTTATATATAGAGCAGGTCTATGACCGTACACCATAGTTTAGAGACCCAACAGGATCCACCAAGCGCACTTGTCGAGGAAGAGGAGGAGTTACCCGGCCCGGAGGAAGCCCGGGGCCTCGGTCTGGAGCCAGACCCAGACGGGGGGCCCGTCAGCGAGCCACGGAGCCCGGCCGGGGTTACCCCGAAGAAGTGACGTGGCACCCCCCTCCTCTCCATCCTGTGGGCTCACCACCTGCCGGAGGAACCGCTGGGGTCGGGTGGCAGTGAAGGCCAGGGACCTCGACGGACCGGAGCCAGGCGGCAGAGGCTGGCTCTGGGGACGTGGAACGTCACCTCTCTGTGGGGGAAGGAGCCGGAGCTTGTGCGGGAGGTGGAGCGCTATCAGTTGGATCTGGTAGGGCTTACCTCTACGCACAGCCTCGGTTCTGGAACCGTACTCCTGGATAGGGGTTGGACTCTATTCTTCTCTGGAGTTGCCCATGGTGTGAGGCGCCGGGCGGGTGTGGGGATACTCACAAATCCCCGGCTGAGTGCCGCTATGTTGGAGTTTACCCCGGTGGACGAGAGGGTCGCCTCCCTACGCGATGTTGTTTGTGCGAATGCACCGAACAACAGCTCGGAGTATTCGGCCTTCTTGGAGACCCTGAATGGAGTCCTGTATGGGGCTCCAGCAGGGGACTCCATAGTTCTGCTGGGAGACTTCAACGTGCTCGTGGGCAACGATGGAGACTCTGGGAGTGGCGTGATTGGGAGGAACGGCCTCCCTGATCTAAACCTGAGTGGTCGTTTGTTACTGGACTTCTGTGCTAGTCATGGACTGTCCATAACGAACACCATGTTCCAACATTAGGATGCTCATAAGTGTACGTGGTACCAGAGCACCCTAGGCCGAAGGTCCATGATCGATTTCAAATCGTATTGTCTGATCTGAGGCCGCATGTTAACTGCTAGCTGTCAACTGATCACCATCTGGTGGTGAGTTGGGTCAGAGGGTGGGGGAAGACTCTGGACAGACCTGGTAAGCCCAAACGGGTAGTGCGGGTGAACTGGGAACGTCTGGAGGAGGCTCCTGTCCGAGAGATCTTCAACTCACACCTCCGGCGGAGCTTTTCTGATATCCCTGTGGAGGTTGGGGGCATTGAACCCGAGTGGGCGATGTTCAAAGCTTCCATTGCTGAAGCTGCGGCGGTGAGATGTGGTCTAAAGAGAGCTGTGGTCTAAAGAGAGATGTGATCTAAAGAGAGATGTGATCTAAAGAGAGCTGTGGTCTAAAGAGAGATGTGGTCTAAAGAGAGCTGTGGTCTAAAGAGAGATGTGGTCTAAAGAGAGATGTGATCTAAAGAGAGCTGTGGTCTAAAGAGAGCTGTGGTCTAAAGAGAGATGTGATCTAAAGAGAGATGTGATCTAAAGAGAGCTGTGGTCTAAAGAGAGATGTGATCTAAAGAGAGATGTGATCTAAAGAGAGCTGTGGTCTAAAGAGAGATGTGATCTAAAGAGAGATGTGATCTAAAGAGAGCTGTGGTCTAAAGAGAGATGTGATCTAAAGAGAGCTGTGGTCTAAAGAGAGCTGTGGTCTAAAGAGAGATGTGATCTAAAGAGAGATGTGATCTAAAGAGAGCTGTGGTCTAAAGAGAGATGTGATCTAAAGAGAGCTGTGGTCTAAAGAGAGCTGTGGTCTAAAGAGAGATGTGATCTAAAGAGAGATGTGATCTAAAGAGAGCTGTGGTCTAAAGAGAGATGTGATCTAAAGAGAGCTGTGGTCTAAAGAGAGCTGTGGTCTAAAGAGAGATGTGATCTAAAGAGAGATGTGATCTAAAGAGAGCTGTGGTCTAAAGAGTGATGTGATCTAAAGAGAGATGTGATCTAAAGAGAGCTGTTGTCTAAAGAGAGATGTGATCTAAAGAGAGCTGTGGTCTAAAGAGAGCTGTGGTCTAAAGAGAGATGTGATCTAAAGAGAGATGTGATCTAAAGAGAGCTGTGGTCTAAAGAGAGCTGTGGTCTAAAGAGAGCTGTGGTCTAAAGAGAGATGTGGTCTAAAGAGAGCTGTAGTCTAAAGAGAGATGTGATCTAAAGAGAGCTGTGGTCTAAAGAGAGATATGATCTAAAGAGATATGTGATCTAAAGAGAGATGTGATCTAAAGAGAGCTGTGGTCTAAAGAGAGCTGTGGTCTAAAGAGAGATGTGGTCTAAAGAGAGATATGGTCTAAAGAGAGCTGTAGTCTAAAGAGAGATGTGATCTAAAGAGAGATGTGATCTAAAGAGAGCTGTGGTCTAAAGAGAGATATGGTCTAAAGAGAGATGTGATCTAAAGAGAGCTGTGGTCTAAAGAGAGCTGTGGTCTAAAGAGAGATGTGATCTAAAGAGAGATGTGATCTAAAGAGAGCTGTGGTCTAAAGAGAGATGTGATCTAAAGAGAGATGTGGTCTAAAGAGAGCTGTGGTCTAAAGAGAGATGTGATCTAAAGAGAGATGTGGTCTAAAGAGAGCTGTGGTCTAAAGAGAGATGTGATCTAAAGAGAGATGTGATCTAAAGAGAGATGTGGTCTAAAGAGAGCTGTGGTCTAAAGAGAGCTGTGGTCTAAAGAGAGATGTGGTCTAAAGAGAGCTGTAGTCTAAAGAGAGATGTGATCTAAAGAGAGCTGTGGTCTAAAGAGAGATGTGATCTAAAGAGATATGTGATCTAAAGAGAGATGTGATCTAAAGAGAGCTGTGGTCTAAAGAGAGCTGTGGTCTAAAGAGAGATGTGGTCTAAAGAGAGATATGGTCTAAAGAGAGATGTGATCTAAAGAGAGCTGTGGTCTAAAGAGAGCTGTGGTCTAAAGAGAGATGTGGTCTAAAGAGAGATGTGATCTAAAGAGAGCTGTGGTCTAAAGAGAGATGTGATCTAAAGAGAGCTGTGGTCTAAAGAGAGATGTGATCTAAAGAGTGATGTGGTCTGAAGAGAGATGTGATCTAAAGAGTGATGTGATCTAAAGAGAGATGTGATCTAAAGAGAGCTGTGGTCTAAAGAGAGATGTGATCTAAAGAGAGCTGTGGTCTAAAGAGAGATGTGATCTAAAGAGAGATGTGATCTAAAGAGAGATGTGGTCTAAAGAGAGCTGTGGTCTAAAGAGAGCTGTGATCTAAAGAGAGATGTGATCTAAAGAGAGATATGGTCTAAAGAGAGATGTGATCTAAAGAGAGCTGTGGTCTAAAGAGAGCTGTGATCTAAAGAGAGATGTGGTCTAAAGAGAGATATGGTCTAAAGAGAGATGTGGTCTAAAGAGAGATATGGTCTAAAGAGAGATGTGATCTAAAGAGAGCTGTGGTCTAAAGAGAGCTGTGATCTAAAGAGAGATGTGGTCTAAAGAGAGATGTGATCTAAAGAGAGATATGGTCTAAAGAGAGATGTGATCTAAAGAGAGATGTGATCTAAAGAGAGATATGGTCTAAAGAGAGATGTGATCTAAAGAGAGATGTGGTCTAAAGAGAGCTGTGGTCTAAAGAGAGATGTGATCTAAAGAGAGCTGTGGTCTAAAGAGAGCTGTGGTCTAAAGAGAGATGTGGTCTAAAGAGAGATGTGGTCTAAAGAGAGCTGTGATCTAAAGAGAGATATGGTCTAAAGAGAGCTGTGGTCTAAAGAGAGCTGTGGTCTAAAGAGAGCTGTGGTCTAAAGAGAGATGTGGTCTAAAGAGAGATATGGTCTAAATAGAGATGTGGTCTAAAGAGAGATGTGATCTAAAGAGAGCTGTGGTCTAAAGAGAGATGTGGTCTAAAGAGAGATGTGGTCTAAAGAGAGATATGGTCTAAAGAGAGATGTGATCTAAAGAGAGCTGTGGTCTAAAGAGAGATGTGGTCTAAAGAGTGATGTGGTCTAAAGAGAGATGTGATCTAAAGAGAGATGTGGTCTAAAGAGAGATGTGGTCTAAAGAGAGATGTGGTCTAAAGAGAGCTGTAGTCTAAAGAGAGATGTGGTCTAAAGAGAGATATGGTCTAAATAGAGATGTGGTCTAAAGAGAGATGTGATCTAAAGAGAGATGTGGTCTAAAGAGAGATGTGGTCTAAAGAGAGATGTGGTCTAAAGAGAGATGTGATCTAAAGAGAGCTGTGGTCTAAAGAGAGATGTGGTCTAAAGAGAGATGTGGTCTAAAGAGAGATGTGGTCTAAAGAGAGATATGGTCTAAAGAGAGATGTGGTCTAAAGAGAGATGTGGTCTAAAGAGAGATGTGGTCTAAAGAGAGATATGGTCTAAAGAGAGATGTGATCTAAAGAGAGCTGTGGTCTAAAGAGAGATGTGGTCTAAAGAGTGATGTGGTCTAAAGAGAGATGTGATCTAAAGAGAGATGTGGTCTAAAGAGAGATGTGGTCTAAAGAGAGATGTGGTCTAAAGAGAGCTGTGGTCTAAAGAGAGATGTGGTCTAAAGAGAGATATGGTCTAAATAGAGATGTGGTCTAAAGAGAGATGTGATCTAAAGAGAGATGTGGTCTAAAGAGAGATGTGGTCTAAAGAGAGCTGTGGTCTAAAGAGAGATGTGGTCTAAAGAGAGATGTGATCTAAAGAGAGCTGTGGTCTAAAGAGAGATGTGGTCTAAAGAGAGATGTGATCTAAAGAGAGCTGTGGTCTAAAGAGAGATGTGATCTAAAGAGAGCTGTGGTCTAAAGAGAGATGTGATCTAAAGAGTGATGTGGTCTGAAGAGAGATGTGGTCTAAAGAGAGTGCGAGTCTGAAAAAATAAAGTCGAAGAAAAAGTCGGAAAAATGTTGAAAGTAATTCCAAAAAGAAGCTGATGGATCCATCGGTACCAACCAGGTCAGACCAGCTGGTCATGAAGGAGTTAAATAACACTCCAAACTGACACTAAATGTTGGAGAGGATAAACTGTCATGGCCATGTTCAAAGGGGTCCCTTGACCTCTGACCTCCAGATCAGTGAATGTAAATGGGTTCTATGGGTACCCACGAGTCTCCCCTTTACAGACATGCCCACTTTATGATAATCACATGCAGTTTTAATGAGTTCTCCTCTGATCAACACAACAACTACTGCAACAACCTATGAGACACAATAGAGAAGAGGATGACATCAGATATTCTATCATCATGTTATTAACCCTGATACACTTTAAACATCTACTGTTGACCTGCTACCTCCCCCTAAAGACCCCCCTAAGACCCCTAAGACCCCCTAAAGACCCCCCTAAGACCCCCTAAAGACCCCCTAAAGACTCCCCTAAGACCCCCCTAAGACCCCCTAAAGACCCCCCTAAACACCCCCTAAAGACCCCCCTAAGACCCCTAAGACCCCCTAAAGACCCCCCTAAGACCCCCTAAAGACCCCCTAAAGACTCCCCTAAGACCCCCCTAAGACCCCCTAAAGACCCCCCTAAAGACCCCCTAAAGACCCCCCTAAGACCCCCTAAAGACCCCCTAAAGACCCCCCTAATACCCCCCTAAGACCCCCTAAAGACCCCCTAAAGACCCCCCTAAGACCCCCTAAAGACCCCCTAAGACCCCCTAAAGACACCCCTAAGACCCCCTAAAGACCCCCTAAGACCCCCCTAAAACACCCTAAAGACACCCTAAGACCCCCTAAAGACACCCTAAAGACACCCCTAAGACCCCCTAAAGACACCCTAAAGACACCCTAAAGACACCCCTAAGACCCCCTAAAGACACCCCTAAAACCCCCTAAAGACACCCTAAAGACACCCCTAAGACCCCCTAAAGACACCCTAAAGACACCGTAAAGACCCCACTAAAGATCCCCTAAAGACACCCTAAAGACACCCTAAAGACCCCACTAAAGACCCCCTAAAGACACCCTAAAGACCCCACTAAAGACCCCCTAAAGACACCATAAAGACACCATTAAGACCCCACTAAAGACGTCCTAAATACCCCCTAAAGACACCCCAAAGACCCCCCTAAGATCCCCTAAAGACACCCTAAAGACCCCTTAAAGACCCCACTAAAGACCCCCTAAAGACCCCCTAAAGACACCCTAAAGACACCCTAAAAACACCCTAAAGACACCCTAAAGACCCCCTGGACCCCTAGAGACCCCCTAAAGACCCCCTGGACCCTCTAAAATCCCCCTAAAGACACCCTAAAGACCCCCTAAAGACCCCCTGGACCCCCCTATAGACCCCCTGTAACCCCCTAAAGACTCTCTGGACCCCCTAAAGACCCAATGGACCCCCCTAAAGACCCCCTGGAACCCCCTATAGACCCCCTGGAACCCCCTAAAGACCCTCTGGACCCCCTAAAGACCCACTGGACCCCCCTAAAGACCCCCTGTAACGCCCTAAAGACCCTCTAGACTCCCTAAAGACCCTTTGGACCCCCTAAAGACCCTGTAGACCCCCTAAAGACCCTCTAGACCCCCTAAAGACCCTCTGGACCCCCTAAAGACCCTTTGGTCCCCCTAAAGACCCCCTGTAACCCCCTAGAGACCCCTGGACCCCTAGAGACCCTCTGGACCCCCTAGAGACCCCCTGTAACCCCCTAAAGACCCCCTGTAACCCCCTAGAGACCCTTTGGACCCCCTAAAGACCCCCTGTAACCCCCTAGAGACCCCTGGACCCCCTAGAGACCCTCTGGACCCCCTAGAGACCCCCTGGACCCCCTTTAGACCCTCTGGACCCCCTAAAGAGGACTAAAACATGTCTATTGTGGATCTAAAGAGACGTTTAAAGGACAGTAAATAAAGTGGGACACGGGAGGACTCACAGAGCAGGTTCAGGGGGACGGTGGTCTCTCTGGTCCTGTCCTCAGGGGGCAGGTCCTGCAGGTCCAGCGTGGCCCTGCAGCTGATGTTTCCTCCAGAGTCCCGGTCCAGAGGGGTGAACGTGTACTCGGACCGGACCGAGCCGGATCCTGGATCTCCCATCATGCTCTGCAGGACGGCGTCTCCTCTGAGCCAGCTGAGGGTCAGCAGCTCGGGGGGGTAAAGGTCAGACACCTGGCAGGTGAGGGTGGACTCCACCCCCAGACTCAGCCGGTCCTGACCCCGGATCAGAGGGGCTGATGGGAAGGCTAAACGACAGAGACACGACTCATCAGAAACCAGCTGAACCAAGACTCATCAGGACCCAGCTGAATCACGACTCATCAGAAACCAGCTGAACCAAGACTCATCAGGACCCAGCTGAACCAAGACTCATCAGGACCCAGCTGAACCAAGACTCATCAGGACCCAGCTGAACCAAGACTCATCAGGACCCAGCTGAATCACGACTCATCAGGACCCAGCTGAACCAAGACTCATCAGGACCCAGCTGAACCAAGACTCATCAGGACCCAGCTGAACCAAGACTCATCAGGACCCAGCTGAATCACGACTCATCAGAACCCAGCTGAACCAAGACTCATCAGGACCCAGCTGAATCACGACTCATCAGAACCCAGCTGAACCAAGACTCATCAGGACCCAGCTGAATCACGACTCATCAGAACCCAGCTGAACCAAGACTCATCAGGACCCAGCTGAACCAAGACTCATCAGGACCCAGCTGAACCAAGACTCATCAGGAACCAGCTGAACCAAGACTCATCAGGACCCAGCTGAACCAAGACTCATCAGGACCCAGCTGAACCAAGACTCATCAGGACCCAGCTGAATCACGACTCATCAGGACCCAGCTGAACCAAGACTCATCAGGACCCAGCTGAATCACGACTCATCAGGACCCAGCTGAACCAAGACTCATCAGGAACCAGCTGAACCAAGACTCATCAGGACCCAGCTGAACCAAGACTCATCAGGACCCAGCTGAACCAAGACTCATCAGGACCCAGCTGAACCAAGACTCATCAGGACCCAGCTGAATCACGACTCATCAGGACCCAGCTGAACCAAGACTCATCAGGACCCAGCTGAACCAAGACTCATCAGGACCCAGCTGAATCACGACTCATCAGGACCCAGCTGAACCAAGACTCATCAGGACCCAGCTGAACCAAGACTCATCAGGACCCAGCTGAATCACGACTCATCAGGACCCAGCTGAACCAAGACTCATCAGGAACCAGCTGAACCAAGACTCATCAGGACCCAGCTGAATCACGACTCATCAGAACCCAGCTGAACCAAGACTCATCAGGAACCAGCTGAACCAAGACTCATCAGGACCCAGCTGAATCACGACTCATCAGAACCCAGCTGAACCAAGACTCATCAGGAACCAGCTGAACCAAGACTCATCAGGACCCAGCTGAACCAAGACTCATCAGGAACCAGCTGAATCACGACTCATCAGAACCCAGCTGAACCAAGACTCATCAGGAACCAGCTGAACCAAGACTCATCAGGACCCAGCTGAACCAAGACTCATCAGGAACCAGCTGAACCAAGACTCATCAGGACCCAGCTGAATCACGACTCATCAGAACCCAGCTGAACCAAGACTCATCAGGAACCAGCTGAACCAAGACTCATCAGGACCCAGCTGAATCACGACTCATCAGAACCCAGCTGAACCAAGACTCATCAGGAACCAGCTGAACCAAGACTCATCAGGACCCAGCTGAACCAAGACTCATCAGGACCCAGCTGAACCAAGACTCATCAGGAACCAGCTGAATCACGACTCATCAGAACCCAGCTGAACCAAGACTCATCAGGACCCAGCTGAATCACGACTCATCAGAACCCAGCTGAACCAAGACTCATCAGGACCCAGCTGAATCACGACTCATCAGGAACCAGCTGAACCAAGACTCATCAGGACCCAGCTGAATCACGACTCATCAGGAACCAGCTGAATCACGACTCATCAGGAACCAGCTGAACCAAGACTCATCAGGACCCAGCTGAATCACGACTCATCAGAACCCAGCTGAACCAAGACTCATCAGGACCCAGCTGAATCACGACTCATCAGGAACCAGCTGAACCAAGACTCATCAGGAACCAGCTGAATCACGACTCATCAGGAACCAGCTGAACCAAGACTCATCAGGACCCAGCTGAATCACGACTCATCAGGAACCAGCTGAACCAAGACTCATCAGGACCCAGCTGAATCACGACTCATCAGAACCCAGCTGAACCAAGACTCATCAGGACCCAGCTGAATCACGACTCATCAGGAACCAGCTGAACCAAGACTCATCAGGAACCAGCTGAATCACGACTCATCAGAACCCAGCTGAACCACGACTCATCAGGAACCAGCTGAACCAAGACTCATCAGGAACCAGCTGAACCACGACTCATCAGAACCCAGCTGAACCATGACTCATCAGAAACCAGCTGAAACCCAGCTGAACCATGACTCATCAGGACCCAGCTGAACCACTACTCATCAGAACCCAGCTGAACCACGACTCATCAGAACCCAGCTGAACCAAGACTCATCAGAAACCAGCTGAAACCCAGCTGAACCAAGACTCATCAGGACCCAGCTGAACCAAGACTCATCAGAACTCAGCTGAACCATGACTCAGCAGATTACCAACGTTTACATCAGAGAGTATCAGAACATGGAAATACTCTGAAGTACAAGTACCTTCAATGTGTACTGGAGTATGTGTGTGTGTGTGTGTGTGAACTCACAGTAAACGTGCACGGAGGTCTTGACCTGCTTCTTCTGTCCTCCACAGCTGACCCGACACAGCAGAGCTCCTTCATGCTCCACCATCACGGGGTCAAAGGTCACCACGGACTGAGTCCTGTTGGTGCTGACGGAGGCCGTCAGAGGTCGGTCCTCCAGCAGAGACCAGGAGACGCTTGGCATCATGGGACAGTCCTGGACCCGGCACACCAGCTCCCCTCGCTCCCCCAGTCTGAACAGGTGCCTTCTGGGAGACACGTCCACACGCAGGCCCTGAACGCACCACGATGACACCAGCAGCACAGCTGGGAGGGTAAACAACAACAACACTGATGTAACTGAGCAGACCCTGAACGCACCACGACGACATCACGGGCCTGTTTCACAAAAGCAGAATTAGTAAACCCAGGATCAGAGACTAGGTTGAACCAGACTGAGGAAGAGAGACTAGGTTGAACCAGACTGAAGAGAGACTAGGTTGAACCAGACTGAGGAAGAGAGACTAGGTTGAACCAGACTGAGGAAGAGAGACTAGGTTGAACCAGACTGAAGAGGAGAGACTAGGTTGAACCAGACTGAGGAAGAGAGACTAGGTTGAACCAGACTGAGGAAGAGAGACTAGGTTGAACCAGACTGAAGAGGAGAGACTAGGTTGAACCAGACTGAGGAGAGACTAGGTTGAACCAGACTGAGGAAGAGAGACTAGGTTGAACCAGACTGAAGAGAGACTAGGTTGAACCAGACTGAAGAGGAGAGACTTGGTTGAACCAGACTGAAGAGGAGAGACTAGGTTGAACCAGACTGAGGAAGAGAGACTAGGTTGAACCAGACTGAGGAAAGACTAGGTTGAACCAGACTGAAGAGGAGAGACTAGGTTGAACCAGACTGAGGAGAGACTAGGTTGAACCAGACTGAAGAGGAGAGACTAGGTTGAACCAGACTGAGGAAGAGAGACTAGGTTGAACCAGACTGAGGAGAGACTAGGTTGAACCAGACTGAAGAGGAGAGACTAGGTTGAACCAGACTGAGGAAGAGAGACTAGGTTGAACCAGACTGAGGAGAGACTAGGTTGAACCAGACTGAGGAAGAGAGACTAGGTTGAACCAGACTGAGGAGGAGAGACTAGGTTGAACCAGACTGAGGAAGAGAGACTAGGTTGAACCAGACTGAGGAGAGACTAGGTTGAACCAGACTGAAGAGGAGAGACTAGGTTGAACCAGACTGAGGAAGAGAGACTAGGTTGAACCAGACTGAGGAGAGACTAGGTTGAACCAGACTGAGGAAAGACTAGGTTGAACCAGACTGAGGAAGAGAGACTAGGTTGAACCAGACTGAGGAAGAGAGACTAGGTTGAACCAGACTGAGGAGGAGAGACTAGGTTGAACCAGACTGAGGAGAGACTAGGTTGAACCAGACTGAAGAGGAGAGACTAGGTTGAACCAGACTGAGGAGAGACTAGGTTGAACCAGACTGAGGAGAGACTAGGTTGAACCAGACTGAGGAGGAGAGACTAGGTTGAACCAGACTGAGGAGAGACTAGGTTGAACCAGACTGAAGAGGAGAGACTAGGTTGAACCAGACTGAGGAAGAGAGACTAGGTTGAACCAGACTGAGGAGAGACTAGGTTGAACCAGACTGAGGAAAGACTAGGTTGAACCAGACTGAGGAAGAGAGACTAGGTTGAACCAGACTGAGGAAGAGAGACTAGGTTGAACCAGACTGAGGAGGAGAGACTAGGTTGAACCAGACTGAGGAGAGACTAGGTTGAACCAGACTGAAGAGGAGAGACTAGGTTGAACCAGACTGAGGAGAGACTAGATTGAACCAGACTGAAGAAGAGAGACTAGGTTGAACCAGACTGAGGAGGAGAGACTAGATTGAACCAGACTGAAGAGGAGAGACTAGGTTGAACCAGACTGAGGAGGAGAGACTAGGTTGAACCAGACTGAGGAAGAGAGACTAGGTTGAACCAGACTGAGGAGAGACTAGGTTGAACCAGACTGAAGAGGAGAGACTAGGTTGAACCAGACTGAAGAGGAGAGACTAGGTTGAACCAGACTGAGGAAGAGAGACTAGGTTGAACCAGACTGAGGAGAGACTAGGTTGAACCAGACTGAAGAGGAGAGACTAGATTGAACCAGACTGAGGAGGAGAGACTAGGTTGAACCAGACTGAGGAGGAGAGACTAGGTTGAACCAGACTGAGGAGGAGAGACTAGGTTGAACCAGACTGAGGAAGAGAGACTAGGTTGAACCAGACTGAGGAGGAGAGACTAGGTTGAACCAGACTGAGGAGAGACTAGGTTGAACCAGACTGAAGAGGAGAGACTAGGTTGAACCAGACTGAGGAGAGACTAGGTTGAACCAGACTGAGGAGAGACTAGGTTGAACCAGACTGAGGAAGAGAGACTAGGTTGAACCAGACTGAGGAGAGACTAGGTTGAACCAGACTGAGGAAAGACTAGGTTGAACCAGACTGAGGAAGAGAGACTAGGTTGAACCAGACTGAGGAAGAGAGACTAGGTTGAACCAGACTGAGGAGGAGAGACTAGGTTGAACCAGACTGAGGAGAGACTAGGTTGAACCAGACTGAAGAGGAGAGACTAGGTTGAACCAGACTGAGGAGAGATTAGGTTGAACCAGACTGAGGAGAGACTAGGTTGAACCAGACTGAAGAGGAGAGACTAGGTTGAACCAGACTGAGGAAGAGAGACTAGGTTGAACCAGACTGAGGAGAGACTAGGTTGAACCAGACTGAAGAGGAGAGACTAGGTTGAACCAGACTGAGGAGGAGAGACAAGGTTGAACCAGACTGAGGAGGAGAGACTAGATTGAACCAGACTGAAGAGGAGAGACTAGGTTGAACCAGACTGAGGAGGAGAGACTAGGTTGAACCAGACTGAGGAAGAGAGACTAGGTTGAACCAGACTGAGGAGAGACTAGGTTGAACCAGACTGAAGAGGAGAGACTAGGTTGAACCAGACTGAAGAGGAGAGACTAGGTTGAACCAGACTGAGGAAGAGAGACTAGGTTGAACCAGACTGAGGAGAGACTAGGTTGAACCAGACTGAAGAGGAGAGACTAGATTGAACCAGACTGAGGAGGAGAGACTAGGTTGAACCAGACTGAGGAGGAGAGACTAGGTTGAACCAGACTGAGGAGGAGAGACTAGGTTGAACCAGACTGAAGAGGAGAGACTAGGTTGAACCAGACTGAGGAAGGGAGACTAGGTTGAACCAGACTGAGGAAGAGAGACTAGGTTGAACCAGACTGAAGAGGAGAGACTAGCCGGTCATTGTTGTATTGTTGCATTATTGTATGTATTATGTTATATTGCTATATTGTATTATGTTATATTGTTATATTGTTTTATGTTATATTGTTGTATTGTATTATGTTATATTGTTATATTGTATCGTGTTATATTGTTATATTGTATTATGTTATATTGCTATGTTGTATCGTGTTATATTGTTATATTGTATTATGTTATATTGTTATGTTGTATTGTGTTATACTGTTGTATTGTGTTATACTGTTATATTGTATTATGTTATATTGTCTTATTTTATATTGTTATATTGTATTATGTTATATTGCTATATTGTACCGTGTTATATTGTTATATTGTTATATTGTATTATGTTATATTGATATGTTGTATTGTGTTATACTGTTATATTGTATTATTTTATATTGTTATGTTGTATTATTTTATATTGTTATGTTGTATTATGTTATATTGTTATATTGTATTATGTTATATTGTTATATTGTATCGTGTTATATTGTTATATTGTATCGTGTTATATTGTTATATTGTATTATGTTATATTGTTATATTGTATTATGTTATATTGTTATATTGTATTGTGTTATATTGTATTATGTTATATTGCTATATTGTATCATGTTATATTGTTATATTGTATCGTGTTATATTGTTATATTGTATTGTGTTATATTGTATTATTTTATATTGTTATGTTGTATTATTTTATATTGTTATGTTGTATTATGTTATATTGTTATGTTGTATTATGTTATATTTTTATATTGTATTATGTTATATTGTTATGTTGTATTATGTTATATTGTTATGTTGTATTATGTTACATTGTTATATTGTATTATGTTATATTGTTATGTTGTATTGTGTTATACTGTTATATTGTATTATGTTATATTGTATTATTTTATATTGTTATGTTGTATTATGTTATATTGTTATGTTGTATTATGTTATATTGTTATATTGTATTATTTTATATTGTTATATTGTATTATGTTATATTGTTATATTGTATTATGTTATATTGTTATATTGTATTACGTTATATTGTTATGTTGTATTATGTTATATTGCTATATTGTATTATGTTATATTGTTATATTGTATTATGTTATATTGTTGTATTGTATTATGTTATATTGTTATATTGTATCGTGTTATATTGTTGTATTGTATTATGTTATATTGTTATATTGTATCGTGTTATATTGTTATATTGTATTATGTTATATTGTTATGTTGTATTGTGTTATACTGTTATATTGTATTATGTTATATTGTATTATTTTATATTGTTATATTGTATTATGTTATATTGCTATATTGTATCGTGTTATATTGTTATATTGTATTATGTTATATTGATATGTTGTATTGTGTTATACTGTTATATTGTATTATGTTATATTGTATTATTTTATATTGTTATGTTGTATTATGTTATATTGTTATATTGTATTATGTTATATTGTTATGTTGTATTATGTTATATTGTTATATTGTATCGTGTTATATTGTTATATTGTATTATTTTATATTGTTATATTGTATTATGTTATATTGCTATATTGTATTGTGTTATATTGTTATATTGTATTATGTTATATTGTTATGTTGTATTGTGTTATACTGTTATATTGTATTATGTTATATTGTATTATTTTATATTGTTATATTGTATTATGTTATATTGCTATATTGTATTGTGTTATATTGTTATATTGTATTATGTTATATTGATATGTTGTATTGTGTTATACTGTTATATTGTATTATGTTATATTGTATTATTTTATATTGTTATGTTGTATTATGTTATATTGTTATATTGTATTATGTTATATTGTTATGTTGTATTATGTTATATTGTTATATTGTATCGTGTTATATTGTTATATTGTATTATGTTATATTGTTATGTTGTATTATGTTATATTGTTATATTGTATTATGTTATATTGTTATGTTGTATTATGTTATATTGTTATATTGTATCGTCTTATATTGTTATATTGTATTATTTTATATTGTTATATTGTATTATGTTATATTGCTATATTGTATCGTGTCATATTGTTATATTGTATTATGTTATATTGTTATGTTGTATTGTGTTATACTGTTATATTGTATTATGTTATATTGTATTATTTTATATTGTTATATTGTATTATGTTATATTGCTATATTGTATCATGTTATATTGTTATATTGTATTATGTTATATTGATATGTTGTATTGTGTTATACTGTTATATTGTATTATGTTATATTGTATTATTTTATATTGTTATGTTGTATTATGTTATATTGTCATATTGTATTATGTTATATTGTTATGTTGTATTATGTTATATTGTTATATTGTATCGTGTTATATTGTTATATTGTATTATGTTATATTGTTATATTGTATTATGTTATATTGTTATATTGTATAATGTTATATTCATATATTGTATTATGTTATATTGTTATATTGTATTATGTTATATTGTTAAGTTGTATTGTGTTATATTGTATTATTTTATATTGTTATGTTGTATTATTTTATATTGTTATGTTGTATTGTTATATTGTTATATTGTATTACGTTATATTGCTATATTGTATTATGTTATATTGTATTATGTTATATTGTATTATGTTATATTGTTATGTTGTATCGTATTATATTGTTATATTGTATTATGTTATATTCCTATATTGTATTATGTTATATTGTTATATTGTATTATGTTATATTCCTATATTGTATTGTGTTATATTGTATTATTTTATATTGTATGTTGTATTATGTTATATTGCTATATTGTATCATGTTATATTGTTATATTGTATTATGTTATATTGATATGTTGTATTGTGTTATACTGTTATATTGTATTATGTTATATTGTATTATTTTATATTGTTATGTTGTATTATGTTATATTGTTATATTGTATTATGTTATATTGTTATGTTGTATTATGTTATATTGTTATATTGTATCGTGTTATATTGTATTATGTTATATTGTTATATTGTATTATGTTATATTCCTATATTGTATTATGTTATATTGTTATATTGTATTATGTTATATTGTTAAGTTGTATTGTGTTATATTGTATTATTTTATATTGTTATGTTGTATTATTTTATATTGTTATGTTGTATTATGTTATATTGTTATATTGTATTACGTTATATTGCTATATTGTATTATGTTATATTGTATTATGTTATATTGTATTATGTTATATTGTTATGTTGTATCGTGTTATATTGTTATATTGTATTATGTTATATTCCTATATTGTATTATGTTATATTGTTATATTGTATGTTATATTGTTAAGTTGTATTGTGTTATATTGTATTATTTTATATTGTTATGTTGTATTATTTTATATTGTTATGTTGTATTATGTTATATTGTTATATTGTATTACGTTATATTGCTATATTGTATTATGTTATATTGTATTATGTTATATTGTTAAGTTGTATTGTGTTATATTGTATTATTTTATATTGTTATGTTGTATTATTTTATATTGTTATGTTGTATTGTGTTATACTGTTATATTGTATTATGTTATATTGTATTATTTTATATTGTTATGTTGTATTATGTTATATTGTTATGTTGTATTATGTTATATTGTTATATTGTATTATTTTATATTGTTATGTTGTATTATGTTATATTGTTATATTGTATTATGTTATATTGTTATATTGTATTACGTTATATTGTTATGTTGTATTATGTTATATTGTTATATTGTTACACTGTATTATGTTATATTGTATTGTTATATTTTGATACTGTGTCATGTTATATTGTATTATGTTATATTGTTATGTTGTATTATGTTATATTGTTTTATTATTAAACTCTATTTTGTCATATTGTATTGTTATTATGTTATGTTGCATTGTTATATTTTTATATTGTATTATGTTATGTTGCATTGTTATATTTTTATACTGTTATGTTAAATTGTATTGTTATATTGTATTTTGTCATATTGTTATACTGTATTATGTTATATTGTATTATGTTATATTGTTATACTGTATTATATTATATTATGTTATATTGTTATACTGTGTCATGTTATATTGTATTTTTTATATTATATTATTATACTGTATTATTTCATTTTATTGTTATATTATAATGTTATATTTTTTTACTGTTATGTTATATTATATTGTGATGTAATATTGTTATATTGTATTATGGTATATTGCTATATTGTATTATTTTATATTGTAATATTGTATTATGTTATATTGTTATACTGTATTATATTACATTTTATTATGTTATATTGTTTTATTATTAAACTGTATTTTGCCATATTGTATTGTTATGTTATAATGTTATATTGCATTTGTTATATTGTTATATTGTATTATGTTATATTGCATTGTTATATTGTATTATGTTATGTTGCATTATTATATTTCTATACTGTGTTGGGTTAAATTGTATTGTTATATTGTATTTTGTTATATTGTTATACTGTATAATATTATATTGTATTATGTTATATTGTTATATTTGTGTTGTTATATTGTATTATATTGTATTACATTATATTATGTTATATTGTTATACTGTTATATCATATTGTATTATTTTATATTATATTATTATACTGTATTTTGTCATTGTATTGTTATATTATAATGTTATATTGTTATACTGTTGATATATAATATATTGTGATGTTATATTGTTATACTGTATTGTTATATTGTTATGCTGTATTATATTATATTGTTATACTGTATTATATTATATTGTATTATGTTATATTGTTATGTTATATTGTATTATGTTATATTGTATTATTTTATATTGTTATATTGTATTATGTTATATTGCTATATTGTATCGTGTTATATTGTTATATTGAATTATGTTGTATTGATATGTTGTATTGTGTTATACTGTTATATTATATTATGTTATATTGTATTATTTTATATTGTTATGTTGTATTATGTTATATTGTTATATTGTATTATGTTATATTGTTATGTTGTATTATGTTATATTGTTATATTGTATCTTGTTATATTGTATTATGTTATATTGTTATATTGTATTGTTATATTGTATCGTGTTATATTGTTATATTGTATTATGTTATATTATTATATCGTATCGTGTTATATTGTATTATGTTATATTGCTATATTGTATTATGTTATATTGTTATATTGTATTATGTTATATTGTTATGTTGTATTGTGTTATATTGTATTATTTTATATTGTTATGTTGTATTATTTTATATTGTTATGTTGTATTATGTTATATTGTTATATTGTATTACGTTATATTGCTATATTGTATTATGTTATATTGTTATATTGTATTATGTTATATTGTTATATTGTATCGTGTTATATTGTTATATTGTATTATGTTATATTGTTATATCGTATCGTGTTACATTGTATTATGTTATATTCCTATATTGTATTATGTTATATTGCTATATTGTATTATGTTATATTGTATTATGTTATATTGTTATGTTGTATTGTGTTATACTGTTATATTGTATTATGTTATATTGTATTATTTTATATTGTTATGTTGTATTATGTTATATTGTTATGTTGTATTATGTTATATTGTTATATTGTATTATTTTATATTGTTATATTGTATTGTTATATTGTATCGTGTTATATTGTTATATTGTATTATGTTATATTATTATATCGTATCGTGTTATATTGTATTATGTTATATTGCTATATTGTATTATGTTATATTGTTATATTGTATTATGTTATATTGTTATGTTGTATTGTGTTATATTGTATTATTTTATATTGTTATGTTGTATTATTTTATATTGTTATGTTGTATTATGTTATATTGTTATATTGTATTACGTTATATTGCTATATTGTATTATGTTATATTGTTATATTGTATTATGTTATATTGTTATATTGTATTATGTTATATTGTTATATTGTATCGTGTTATATTGTTATATTGTATTATGTTATATTGTTATATCGTATCGTGTTACATTGTATTATGTTATATTCCTATATTGTATTATGTTATATTGCTATATTGTATTATGTTATATTGTATTATGTTATATTGTTATGTTGTATTGTGTTATACTGTTATATTGTATTATGTTATATTGTATTATTTTATATTGTTATGTTGTATTATGTTATATTGTTATGTTGTATTATGTTATATTGTTATATTGTATTATTTTATATTGTTATATTGTATTATGTTATATTATTATATTGTATTATGTTATATTGTTATATTGTATTACGTTATATTGTTATGTTGTATTATGTTATATTGCTATATTGTATTATGTTATATTGTTATATTGTATTATGTTATATTGTTGTATTGTATTATGTTATATTGTTATATTGTATCGTGTTATATTGTTATATTGTATTATGTTATATTGCTATATTGTATCGTGTTATATTGTTATATTGTACTATGTTATATTGTTATGTTGTATTGTGTTATACTGTTATATTGTATTATGTTATATTGTATTATTTTATATTGTTATATTGTATTATGTTATATTGCTATATTGTATCGTGTTATATTGTTATATTGTATTATGTTATATTGATATGTTGTATTGTGTTATACTGTTATATTGTATTATGTTATATTGTATTATTTTATATTGTTATGTTGTATTATGTTATATTGTTATATTGTATTATGTTATATTGTTATGTTGTATTATGTTATATTGTTATATTGTATCGTGTTATATTGTTATATTGTATTATGTTATATTGTTATGTTGTATTATGTTATATTGTTATATTGTATTATGTTATATTGTTATGTTGTATTATGTTATATTGTTATATTGTATCGTGTTATATTGTTATATTGTATTATTTTATATTGTTATATTGTATTATGTTATATTGCTATATTGTATCGTGTCATATTGTTATATTGTATTATGTTATATTGTTATGTTGTATTGTGTTATACTGTTATATTGTATTATGTTATATTGTATTATTTTATATTGTTATATTGTATTATGTTATATTGCTATATTGTATCATGTTATATTGTTATATTGTATTATGTTATATTGATATGTTGTATTGTGTTATACTGTTATATTGTATTATGTTATATTGTATTATTTTATATTGTTATGTTGTATTATGTTATATTGTCATATTGTATTATGTTATATTGTTATGTTGTATTATGTTATATTGTTATATTGTATCGTGTTATATTGTTATATTGTATTATGTTATATTGTTATATTGTATTATGTTATATTGTTATATTGTATTATGTTATATTCCTATATTGTATTATGTTATATTGTTATATTGTATTATGTTATATTGTTAAGTTGTATTGTGTTATATTGTATTATTTTATATTGTTATGTTGTATTATTTTATATTGTTATGTTGTATTATGTTATATTGTTATATTGTATTACGTTATATTGCTATATTGTATTATGTTATATTGTATTATGTTATATTGTATTATGTTATATTGTTATGTTGTATCGTGTTATATTGTTATATTGTATTATGTTATATTCCTATATTGTATTATGTTATATTGTTATATTGTATTATGTTATATTCCTATATTGTATTGTGTTATATTGTATTATTTTATATTGTATGTTGTATTATGTTATATTGCTATATTGTATCATGTTATATTGTTATATTGTATTATGTTATATTGATATGTTGTATTGTGTTATACTGTTATATTGTATTATGTTATATTGTATTATTTTATATTGTTATGTTGTATTATGTTATATTGTTATATTGTATTATGTTATATTGTTATGTTGTATTATGTTATATTGTTATATTGTATCATGTTATATTGTTATATTGTATTATGTTATATTGTTATGTTGTATCGTGTTATATTGTTATATTGTATTATGTTATATTCCTATATTGTATTATGTTATATTGTTATATTGTATTATGTTATATTCCTATATTGTATTGTGTTATATTGTATTATTTTATATTGTTATGTTGTATTATGTTATATTGCTATATTGTATCATGTTATATTGTTATATTGTATTATGTTATATTGATATGTTGTATTGTGTTATACTGTTATATTGTATTATGTTATATTGTATTATTTTATATTGTTATGTTGTATTATGTTATATTGTTATATTGTATTATGTTATATTGTTATGTTGTATTATTTTATATTGTTATATTGTATCGTGTTATATTGTTATATTGTATTATGTTATATTGTTATATTGTATTATGTTATATTCCTATATTGTATTATGTTATATTGTTATATTGTATTATGTTATATTGTTAAGTTGTATTGTGTTATATTGTATTATTTTATATTGTTATGTTGTATTATTTTATATTGTTATGTTGTATTATGTTATATTGTTATATTGTATTACGTTATATTGCTATATTGTATTATGTTATATTGTATTATGTTATATTGTATTATGTTATATTGTTATGTTGTATCGTGTTATATTGTTATATTGTATTATGTTATATTCCTATATTGTATTATGTTATATTGTTATATTGTATTATGTTATATTGTTAAGTTGTATTGTGTTATATTGTATTATTTTATATTGTTATGTTGTATTATTTTATATTGTTATGTTGTATTATGTTATATTGTTATATTGTATTACGTTATATTGCTATATTGTATTATGTTATATTGTATTATGTTATATTGTTATGTTGTATTGTGTTATATTGTTATGTTGTATTGTGTTATACTGTTATATTGTATTATGTTATATTGTATTATTTTATATTGTTATGTTGTATTATGTTATATTGTTATGTTGTATTATGTTATATTGTTATATTGTATTATTTTATATTGTTATGTTGTATTATGTTATATTGTTATATTGTATTATGTTATATTGTTATATTGTATTACGTTATATTGTTATGTTGTATTATGTTATATTGTTATATTGTTACACTGTATTATGTTATATTGTATTGTTATATTTTGATACTGTGTCATGTTATATTGTATTATGTTATATTGTTATGTTGTATTATGTTATATTGTTTTATTATTAAACTCTATTTTGTCATATTGTATTGTTATTATGTTATGTTGCATTGTTATATTTTTATATTGTATTATGTTATGTTGCATTGTTATATTTTTATACTGTGTTATGTTAAATTGTATTGTTATATTGTATTTTGTCATATTGTTATACTGTATTATGTTATGTTGTATTATGTTATATTGTTATATTGTATTACGTTATATTGCTATATTGTATTATGTTATATTGTTATATTGTATTATGTTATATTGTTATATTGTATTATGTTATATTGTTATATTGTATCGTGTTATATTGTTATATTGTATTATGTTATATTGTTATATCGTATCGTGTTACATTGTATTATGTTATATTCCTATATTGTATTATGTTATATTGTTATATTGTATTATGTTATATTGTTATGTTGTATTGTGTTATATTGTATTATTTTATATTGTTATGTTGTATTATTTTATATTGTTATGTTGTATCATGTTATATTGTTATATTGTATTACGTTATATTGCTATATTGTATTATGTTATATTGTATTATGTTATATTGTTATGTTGTATTGTGTTATATTGTTATGTTGTATTGTGTTATACTGTTATATTGTATTATGTTATATTGTATTATTTTATATTGTTATGTTGTATTATGTTATATTGTTATGTTGTATTATGTTATATTGTTATATTGTATTATTTTATATTGTTATGTTGTATTATGTTATATTGTTATATTGTATTATGTTATATTGTTATATTGTATTACGTTATATTGTTATGTTGTATTATGTTATATTGTTATGTTGTATTATGTTATATTGTTATATTGTTACACTGTATTATGTTATATTGTATTGTTATATTTTGATACTGTGTCATGTTATATTGTATTATGTTATATTATATTTTTATACTGTATTATATTACATTTTATAATGTTATATTGTTTTATATTAAACTCTATTATGTCATATTGTATTGTTATTATGTTATGTTGCATTGTTATATTTTTATATTGTATTATGTTATGTTGCATTGTTATATTTTTATACTGTGTTATGTTAAATGGTATTGTTATATTGTATTTTGTCATATTGTTATACTGTATTATATTATATTGTATTATGTTATATTGTTATATTTGTGTTATGTTATATTGTATTATGTTATATTGTTATACTGTATTATATTATATTATGTTATATTGTTATACTGTGTCATGTTATATTGTATTATTTTATAATATATTATTATACTGTATTATTTCATTTTATTGTTATATTATAATGTTATATTTTTTTACTGTTATGTTATATTATATTGTGATGTAATATTGTTATGTTGTATTATGTTATATTGTTATATTGTATTATGTTATATTGTTATATTGTATTATGGTATATTGCTATATTGTATTATTTTATATTGTAATATTGTATTATGTTATATTGTTATACTGTATTATATTACATTTTATTATGTTATATTGTTTTATTATTAAACTGTATTTTGCCATATTGTATTGTTATGTTATAATGTTATATTGCATTTGTTATATTGTTATATTGTATTATGTTATGTTGCATTGTTATATTGTATTATGTTATGTTGCATTATTATATTTCTATACTGTGTTGGGTTAAATTGTATTGTTATATTGTATTTTGTTATATTGTTATACTGTATAATATTATATTGTATTTTGTTATATTGTTATACTGTATAATATTATATTGTATTATGTTATATTATTATATTTGTGTTGTTATATTGTATTATTTTATATTATATTATAATACTGTATTTTGTCATTGTATTGTTATATTATAATGTTATATTGTTATACTGTTGTTATATTATATTGTGATGTTATATTGTTATACTGTATTGTTATATTGTTATGCTGTATTATATTATATTGTTATACTGTATTATATTATATTGTATTGTTATATTGTTATACTGTGTCATGTTATACTGTATTATATTATATTATGTTATATTGTTATACTGTTTCATGTTATACTGTATTATATTATATTGTATTATGTTCTATTGTTATACTGTATTATATTATATTGTATTATGTTCTTTTGTTATACTGTATTATATTATATTGTATTATGTTATATTGTAATACTGTATTATATTATATTATGTTCTAATGTTATACTGAATCATGTTATATTGTATTATGTTATATTGTTATACTGTTTCATGTTATACTGTATTGCGTTATTTTACTATATTGTAGAACACTAACAACACACCACATTAATAATATCGTCTTTTATCTGAAGCTTCACATGAACGATAATAGAGATAAATAACGTTAAATCTGATGTTTGAAACAATAAAAAAGTAATAAACTCATCAAATAAATAAATTCACAAGTCCACAGAGTTTCTCAAAATGGGGGTCGTGACCCCTCAGAGAGTCACCTGATGTTTACCAACTCTGATAAACGGACTGATTTATAATCAATAAAGAGAAACGTTCCTCCTTTTATAACGTTTGTCTCTTTATTATTATTATTAAGTTATTATTAAGTTATAATTATAATAATAATAATAATAATAAGTTATTCTTCTGTATTAAACACACACTGACAGGACAACAGGAATAAACAGTTTAACATCAGAATCAAATATATCACTGATGATTGAAATGATTCTTACTCACCTGAGAGAACAGAGATCCTGCAGACAAACATCTCACAGACAAACATCTCTCATAACCAGAGAACAGAGAGCAGAGAGCAGCAGCGTCTCCTTCGTGTCGACGTTCCTCTGAATCAGTTCCTCAGCAAACAGTCGATCTGTGAAAGCAGACGCCTCCTCTGAACCTCTTTATCTCCCTCTGCCCCCCCCCCCACCCCTCCATCTCTTTATGTCTGTCTCTCTCCTTCTCTCTCTCTCTGTCTGTCTGAATGTCTCTCTACCTCCCTCTCTCTACTTCCCTCTCTCTGTGATTCTCAGTCTAGAGACGATGGCTCCCTCTGCAGGACAGACGGGACCTCAAACATTACTTTCATTAATACTCTCCTTTTCTTTCTCTTTCATTCTCTCTCTCTCTCTCTCTCTCTCTCTCTTTACAGTAAGGGACCCTTGACTTTACGTCTCTTTGCAGTAAGCGACCCTTGACTTTACGTCTCTTTGCAGTAAGCGACCCTTGACTTTACGTCTCTTTGCAGTAAGGGACCCTTGACTTTACGTCTCTTTGCAGTAAGGGACCCTTGACTTTACGTCTCTTTGCAGTAAGGGACCCTTGACTTTACGTCTCTTTGCAGTAAGGGACCCTTGACTTTACGTCTCTTTGCAGTAAGGGACCCTGACTTTACGTCTCTTTGCAGTAAGGGACCCTTGACTTTACGTCTCTTTGCAGTAAGGGACCCTTGACTTTACGTCTCTTTGCAGTAAGGGACCCTGACTTTACGTCTCTTTGCAGTAAGGGACCCTTGACTTTACGTCTCTTTGCAGTAAGGGACCCTTGACTTTACGTCTCTTTACACTGTAAAGAGACGTATTGACTGATTGATTGATTGATTGACTGACTGATTGATTGACTGACTGACTGATTGATTGATTGACTGACTGATTGACTGACTGATTGATTGACTGACTGATTTATTGACTGATTGATGATGAATTGATTGACTGATTGATTGATTGACTGATTGATTGACTGACTGATTGATTGACTGACTGACTGACTGATTGATTGATTGACTGACTGATTGATTGACTGACTGATTGACTGATTGATTGACTGACTGATTGATTGATTGACTGACTGATTGATTGACTGATTGATTGATTGACTGACTGATTGATTGATTGACTGATTGATTGACTGATTGATTGACTGATTGATTGACTGACTGATTGATTGACTGACTGATTGACTGACTGATTGACTGATTGATTGACTGACTGATTGATTGACTGACTGATTGACTGACTGATTGATTGATTGATTGACTGATTGATTGACTGACTGATTGATCGATCGACTGACTGATTGACTGACTGATTGATTGACTGACTGATTGATTGACTGACTGACTGATTGACTGACTGATTGACTGACTGATTGATTGACTGATTGATTGACTGACTGATTGATTGACTGACTGATTGATTGACTGATTGATTGACTGACTGATTGATTGATTGACTGATTGATTGACTGACTGATTGATTGACTGACTGATTGACTGACTGATTGATTGACTGATTGATTGACTGACTGATTGATCGATCGACTGACTGATTGACTGACTGATTGATTGACTGATTGACTGATTGATTGATTGACTGACTGATTGACTGACTCTCAGTGTGAGTCATGTGACCAAAGTCACTTCCTGGTTTTGTTGTGTGTCACCTGAAGGTTCAGGTCACATGTCTGACCGTCATCATTACCCAGAATTCAACCCGATTCAGGTATTTGATTCCTTTTCTGATGATCAACTCATATTTTCAATAAACTATTTCATCAGATTCTAGAAACCCAGTAAATATAAAGTTCCCCTCCGAGACGGGGAAGAAGGAAGGAACAGAAAATACAAATACTCAAGTAGAAGTACCTGGAACTCGTACTTCAGTACGGTACTTGAGTAAATGTACCCGTCACAGATCTGGAAACAGGAAACAGGAAACAGCGTCAGAAGAATAATTTGTTTATTTTCCATCTCCGATAAAAACTGAAATCTACGAGTTAGTTTCTACGTTTCCCTTTAATACAATAAAATACCACCTTAAAATACACGATCAGAGTACTTCATTTAAACACCATCAACCAGGATGTGGTTCTTCCAAAATAAAAGCCCTCTGCTGCCGTGTATGAAAGTAAAGCTCCTTTAACACGTTGAAGGCACTTCAGAGCCTGAGAGACATATTAATACACTGTTCACACCTGGTACACGTTAAAGTTAACGTACCGACGTCTTCCTCTGACGTTAAAGTTAACGCAAAGATAACGTACGTACCGACGTCTTTCTCTGACGTTAAAGTTAACGCAGAGATAACGTACGTACCGACGTCTTTCTCTGACGTTAAAGTTAACGCAGAGATAACGAACGTACCGACATCTTCCTCCGACGTTAAAGTTAACGCAGAGATAACGTACGTACCGACGTCTTCTTCTGACGTTAAAGTTAACGCAGAGATACAAACGTACCGACGTCTTCCTCTGCCGTTAAAGTTAACGCAGAGATAACGTACGTACCGACGTCTTCTTCTGACGTTAAAGTTAACGCAGAGATAGCAGTTAGCTTCAGTTAGCTGTTAGCTACAGTTAGCTGTTAGCTTCAGTTAGCTGTTAGCTTCAGTTAGCTTCAGTTAGCTACAGTTAGCTTCAGTTAGCAGTTAGCTTCAGTTAGCTGTTAGCTTCAGTTAGCTGTTAGCTTCAGTTAGCAGTTAGCTTCAGTTAGCAGTTAGCTTCAGTTAGCTGTTAGCTTCAGTTAGCTGTTAGCTTCAGTTAGCTGTTAGCTTCAACATAATGATAATTTATTAGATATTATTATCTATCTGATGAAACTGAATAAAAACAGAAATACTTCAAATCATCAGTTAACTGAACCAACAAGACGACCAATCAGAAGCCTCTTTAAGGCTGAGTGGGCGTCGACACATGCACACGTATGCACGCGCACGCACGCACACACACAAACACACAGTGTGTTTTCCTGAGTTTCGGGTCCCTTCTTCTTCTACTGTTATTATTGCTGCTGATTAGAGAGACTAAACTCTGACCAATCACAAGTCGGAGACGGGAGGTAAATACTGTAACCATGACGACAGAGAGAGAGTCGTCGTCAGCGGATCCTTCAGTTCATAAAAAACAAAACAAAAATATCTTCTTATAAAATGAGTCTTCTTTATCTAAATAAATCTTCTTCTGTAGATTACATCGTATTAACAGGCAGCTCCTGCTGCTCCACAGAGGGGATTGTGGGTAATGTGTCCTCAGGTGAGATCTGTAGTTCTAGTACTGGATGTAGTCGGACTGAAGAGACTGAAAGACAAAAGATGAAGACAGCAGTCAGATATCGTCTCTGTCCTTTAACAGTCCACGGTCTGGTTCTGATGCTCCGCTGGCACATCTATATATACTCTATATATATATATCTATATATATATACACACTGTATATACTCTATACATCTATATATACTCTATATATATATATCTATATATACACACTGTATATACTGTAGACATCTATATATACTCTATATATATATCTATATATATACACACTGTATATACATCTATATATATATCTATATATATATATACACACTGTATATACTGTAGACATCTATATATACTCTATATATATCTATCTATATATACACACTGTATATACTGTATACATCTATATATACATATATATCTATATATACACACTGTATATACTGTAGACATCTATATATACTCTATATATATATACACTGTATATACTCTATACATCTATATATACTCTATATATATCTATCTATATATACACACTGTATATACTGTATACATCTATATATACATATATATCTATATATACACACTGTATATACTGTAGACATCTATATATACTCTATATATATATACACTGTATATACTCTATACATCTATATAGAGTATATATATATCTATATATATATACACACACTGTATATACTCTATACATCTATATATACTCTATATATATATATCTATATATACACACTGTATATACTGTAGACATCTATATATACTCTATATATATATATCTATATATACACACTGTATATACTGTAGACATCTATATATACTCTATATATATATATCTATATATACACACTGTATATACTGTAGACATCTATATATACTCTATATATATATACACTGTATATACATCTATATATATCTATATATATATACACACTGTATATACTGTAGACATCTATATATACTCTATATATATATATACACACTGTATATACTCTATACATCTATATATACTCTATATATATATATCTATATATACACACTGTATATACTGTATACATCTATATATACTCTATATATATATATATCTATATATACACACTGTATATACTGTAGACATCTATATATAATCTATATATATATACACTGTATATACTCTATACATCTATATATACTCTATATATATCTATATATATATACATACACTGTATATACTCTATACATCTATATATACTCTATATATATCTATATATATATATACACACACACTGTATATACTCTATACATCTATATATACTCTATATATATCTATATATATATATATACACACTGTATATACTGTAGACATCTATATATACTCTATATATATATATATCTATATATATACACACTGTATATACTCTATACATCTATATATACTCTATATATATATACACACTGTATATACTCTATACATCTATATATACTCTATATATATATACACACTGTATATACTCTATACATCTATATATACTCTATATATATCTATATATATATATACACACACTGTATATACTGTATACATCTATATATATACTGTATACATCTATGTATATATACGCACTGTATATACTATATACATATATCTATATCTATATCTATAATATAGATATATGATATAGGGTATAGGGAGATGGGTGGGGGGACACACATAGAGAAAGACACCATTCACACTCATATTCACACCTACAGGACATTTACAGTCAACAATGAACCTGCATGTCTTTGGACTGTGGGAGGAAACCTGAGAACCCGGAGTAAACCCACACTAACCTGCATGTCTTTAGACTGTGGGAGGAACCCTGAGAACCGGAGTAAACCCACACTAACCTGTATGTCTTTAGACTGTGGGAGGAAACCTGAGAACCGGAGTAAACCCACACTAACCTGTATGTCTTTAGACTGTGGGAGGAAACCTGAGAACCAGAGTAAACCCACACTAACCTGTATGTCTTTAGACTGTGGGAGGAAACCTGAGAACCAGAGTAAACCCACACTAACCTGTATGTCTTTAGACTGTGGGAGGAAACCTGAGAACCGGAGTAAACCCACACTAACCTGCATGTCTTTAGACTGTGGGAGGAAACCTGAGAACCGGAGTAAACCCACACTAACCTGTATGTCTTTAGACTGTGGGAGGAAACCTGAGAACCAGAGTAAACCCACACTAACCCTCCTGGTTCATCAGATCAGCAGCAGCTTCATGTTAGTGAAGTTAATATGAAACTCATTCATCTGAGAGAAAACATGATTCACACCTGGTCATGTGACCTCTGCTGTAGAGACAGCAGACTGAGATCAGGAACACAGCGGATGTTATTATTGATGTTATCTGATGTTATTATTGATGTTATTATTTGATGTTATTATTGATATTATTTGATGTTATTATTGATGTTATTATTGATATTATTATTGATATTATTGATGTTATCTGATGTTATTATTGATGTTATCATTGATGTTATCATTTGATGTTATTATTGATGTTATTATTTGATGTTATTATTGATATTATTGATGTTATTATTGATGTTATTATTGATATTATTTGATGTTATTATTGATGTTATTATTGATATTATTGATGTTATCTGATGTTATTATTGATGTTATTATTGATGTTATCATTGATGTTATCATTTGATGTTATTATTGATGTTATTATTTGATGTTATTATTGATGTTATTATTGATGTTATTATTGATATTATTTGATGTTATTATTGATGTTATTATTGATATTATTGATGTTATTATTGATGTTATTATTGATGTTATTATTTGATGTTATTATTGATGTTATTATTTGATGTTATTATTGATATTATTGATGTTATTATTGATGTTATTATTGATGTTATTATTTGATGTTATTATTGATGTTATTATTGATGTTATTATTGATATTATTTGATGTTATTATTGATGTTATTATTGATGTTATTATTGATATTATTTGATGTTATTATTGATATTATTTGATGTTATTATTGATGTTATTATTTGATGTTATTATTGATATTATTGATGTTATTATTGATGTTATTATTGATGTTATTATTTGATGTTATTATTGATGTTATTATTGATGTTATTATTTGATGTTATTATTGATATTATTTGATGTTATTATTGATGTTATTATTGATGTTCTATTTGAACCTGAATGATCTAGTGGACCATCCAGCTGCATCCGGTGTGTTGATGATGTCAGAACAGAGAGAACCAATCAGCAGAGAGGAGTGGGGCTGAGCTGCTGCTGTGTCAGAGGACTTACAGGTATGGAGCGGCTCAGGTAGCGTCCTGCCGGGCCCTTCAGAGGGCCGTAGGGCCCCGGGCCCCTATAGGGGCTGAAGTCCTGAGGCCCCGGCCTGCCGCTGGGCACCGCAGAGCCCCTGTACAGACCGCCGTTGTTGTTGACCTCGTGCTGCGCGCTGCGAGGACCGTTACCATAGCGACACAGAGAGGGCGGGACCAGAGGGGAGGAGGTTGAGCTGATAGACACAGAGGAGGAGGAGGAAGGAGGAGGAAGAAGAAGGGAGTACGGAGCGGTTCTGTCCTCGTCCACGTCGGCACCGTAAAGATCACCGAGAGAGCTGGCCAACCGCGAGCTGGGGGGGGGGGGGGGGAAGGTTATCAACACAGTATAACAACACACAGACAGCTGGGGGGGGGGGAATACAGGCTGTGTACTAGTACTACTACAGGCTGTGTATTAGTACTAACAGCTACTACAGGCTGTGTACTAGTACTACTACAGGCTGTGTATTAGTACTACTACAGGCTGTGTATTAGTACTAACAGCTACTACAGGCTGTGTACTAGTACTACTACAGGCTGTGTATTAGTACTACTACAGGCTGTGTATTAGTACTAACAGCTACTACAGGCTGTGTATTAGTACTACTACAGGCTGTGTATTAGTACTAACAGCTACTACAGGCTGTGTATTAGTACTACTACAGGCTGTGTATTAGTACTAACAGCTACTACAGGCTGTGTATTAGTACTACAGGCTGTGTATTAGTACTAACAGCTACTACAGGCTGTGTATTAGTACTACAGGCTGTGTATTAGTACTAATACACAGCCTGTAGTAGCTGTTAGTACTAACAGCTACAACAGGCTGTGTATTAGTACTACAGGCTGTGTATTAGTACTAACAGCTACTACAGGCTGTGTATTAGTACTAACAGCTACAACAGGCTGTGTATTAGTACTACAGGCTGTGTATTAGTACTAACAGCTACTACAGGCTGTGTATTAGTACTACAGGCTGTGTATTAGTACTAACAGCTACTACAGGCTGTGTATTAGTACTAACAGCTACTACAGGCTGTGTATTAGTACTAACAGCTACAACAGGCTGTGTATTAGTACTACAGGCTGTGTATTAGTACTACTACAGGCTGTGTATTAGTACTAACAGCTACTACAGGCTGTGTATTAGTACTACAGGCTGTGTATTAGTACTAACAGCTACTACAGGCTGTGTATTAGTACTACAGGCTGTGTATTAGTACTAACAGCTACAACAGGCTGTGTATTAGTACTACAGGCTGTGTATTAGTACTAACAGCTACTACAGGCTGTGTATTAGTACTAACAGCTACTACAGGCTGTGTATTAGTACTACAGGCTGTGTATTAGTACTACTACAGGCTGTGTATTAGTACTAACAGCTACTACAGGCTGTGTATTAGTACTACAGGCTGTGTATTAGTACTAACAGCTACTACAGGCTGTGTATTAGTACTAACAGGTACTACAGGCTGTGTATTAGTACTAACAGGTACGATAGGCATTGGAGTCGGGTGCAGTGTAAGCCAGGCGGCAGGTAAAGGCATCTCAGACTGGTTCTAGGTACGTGGAACGTCACCTCTCTGGCAAAGGAATCCAGAGGTGGTGTGGGAGGTGGAGCGGTACCAACTACATATAGTTGGTACCGCTCCACCTCCAGGCATAGCTCTGGTTCTGGAACCAAACTCCTGGAGAGGAGCTGGACTCTCCTTTTCCGCCCAGGTTGAGAGGCGCCGGGCGGGTGAGGGGATACTCACGAGTCCCCGGCTGAGCGCCGCTGTGTTGGAGTACTCCCCGGAGAACCAGAGGGTCACCTCTAACGGAGAACCAGAGGGTCACCTCTAACGGAGAACCAGAGGGTCTCCTCTAACGGAGAACCAGAGGGTCACCTCTAACCGGAGAACCAGAGGGTCACCTCTAACGGAGAACCAGAGGGTCACCTCTAACGGAGAACCAGAGGGTCACGTCTAACGGAGAACCAGAGGGTCACCTCTAACGGAGAACCAGAGGGTCACGTCTAACGGAGAACCAGAGGGTCACCTCTAACCGGAGAACCAGAGGGTCACCTCTAACGGAGAACCAGAGGGTCACCTCTAACGGAGAACCAGAGGGTCACCTCTAACGGAGAACCAGAGGGTCGCCTCTAACGGAGAACCAGAGGATCTCCTCTAATGGAGAACCAGAGGGTCTCCTCTAACGGAGAACCAGAGGATCTCCTCTAACGGAGAACCAGAGGATCTCCTCTAACGGAGAACCAGAGGGTCGCTTCTAACAGGAGAACCAGAGGGTCGCCTTGGTACCAGAGCACCAGAGGTCATCATATACGTACAGGTACATACATGACCTTTGACCTCTGTATCTAACCCTAACCATCAGGAGCAGGAAGTACTACTAGCTAAGTATTAGTACAAACAGCTTTTGTTAGCGGAGTTGAAGTACTAAGAGCTACTAGAAGGGTTTGATTACCTACAAGTACTACCACATGTTGATTCTTACAAATGGCACTACTAAGAGATGATCTGATACCATACAGACAGGAAGTCAGACAGGAAGTCAGGTGAGTCCGACAGGAAGTGGATGGTAACACTGACCTCCTGATGTTGGACGCCGTTGACGAAGGACTCCTTCCGATCCTCTTGGCGGCAGCAGAAGCAGAGGATGCTGGGAATTTGGAGGACTTGAGGGGGGAGGAGGGGCCCTGACCGCCACCCATTGACCACCTGAACACAGACACGTATGACGATCAATACGTGTATCGATTACTGCTCGTTATCAGCAACGATTAGTGAGAAACAACACACACTCATGAACGTCTGAGCTGATATATCTGTTTACTACACGGCGTTGTTGAATACTCCATTCTGATTGGTCAATCACGGCGTTCTACCGTCGCTGTGTATAGCAGACCGTTGCTATGTATAGCAGACCGTTGCTGCGTATAGCAGACCGTTGCTATGTATAGCAGACCGTTGCTGCGTATAGCAGGCCGTTGCTGCGTATAGCAGGCCGTTGCTACGTATAGCAGGCCGTTGCTACGTATAGCAGATCGTTGCTACGTAAAGCAGACCGTTGCTGTGTATAGCAGACCGTTGCTGTGTATAGCAGACTGTTGCTACGTATAACAGACCATTGCTGTGTATAACAGACCGTTGCTGTGTATAACAGACCATTGCTACGTATAGCAGACCGTTGCTACGTATAACAAACCGTTGCTATGTATAACAGACCGTTTCTGTGTATAACAGACCGTTGCTGTGTATAGCAGACCGTTGCTACGTATTACAGACCGTTGCTGCGTATAGCAGACCGTTGATGTGTATAGCAGACCGTTGCTGTGTATAGCAGACCGTTGCTACGTATAACAGACCGTTGCTGTGTATAGCAGACCGTTGCTATGTATAACAGACCGTTTCTGTGTATAACAGACCGTTGCTGTGTATAGCAGACCGTTGCTACGTATTACAGACCGTTGCTGTGTATAGCAGACCGTTGCTACGTATTACAGACCGTTGCTGCGTATAGCAGACCGTTGATGTGTATAGCAGACCGTTGCTATGTATAACAGACCGTTTCTGTGTATAACAGACCGTTGCTGTGTATAGCAGACCGTTGCTACGTATTACAGACCGTTGCTGCGTATAGCAGACCGTTGATGTGTATAGCAGACCGTTGCTGTGTATAGCAGACCGTTGCTACGTATAACAGACCGTTGCTGTGTATAGCAGACCGTTGCTACGTATAGCAGACCGTTGCTGTGTATAACAGACCGTTGCTGTGTATAGCAGACCGTTGCTACGTATAGCAGACCGTTGCTGCGTATAGCAGACCGTTGCTGCGTATAGCAGACCGTTGCTACGTATAGCAGACCGTTGCTAGGTATAGCAGACCGTTGCTACGTATAGCAGACCATTGCTACGTATATCGTTGCTACGTATAGCAGGCCGTTGCTACGTAAAGCAGACCGTTGCTACGTATAGCAGACCGTTGCTACGTATAGCAGACCGTTGCTGTGTATAACAGACCGTTGCTGTGTATAGCAGACCGTTGCTACGTATAACAGACCGTTGCTACGTATAACAGACCGTTGCTGCGTATAGCAGACCGTTGCTGCGTATAGCAGACCGTTGCTACGTATAGCAGACCGTTGCTGTGTATAGCAGACCGTTGCTACGTATAGCAGACCGTTGCTGTGTATAGCAGACCGTTGCTGTGTTTTGCAGACCGTTGCTGTGTATAGCAGACCGTTGCTGTGTATAGCAGACCGTTGCTGCGTATAACAGACCGTTGCTGCGTATAGCAGACCGTTGCCGCGTATAACAGACCGTTGCCGCGTATAGCAGACCGTTGCCGCGTATAGCAGACCGTTGCCGCGTATAGCAGACCGTTGCTGCGTATAGCAGACCGTTGCTACGTATAGCAGACCGTTGCTACGTATAACAGACCGTTGCTGCGTATAGCAGACCGTTGCTGTGTATAGCAGACCGTTGCTACGTATTACAGACCGTTGCTACGTATTACAGACCGTTGCTGTGTATAGCAGACCGTTGCTACCGTATAACAAACCGTTGCTATGTATAACAGACCGTTTCTGTGTATAACAGACCGTTGCTATGTATAACAGACCGTTTCTGTGTATAACAGACCGTTGCTGTGTATAGCAGACCGTTGCTGTGTATAACAGACCATTGCTGTGTATAACAGACCGTTGCTGTGTATAACAGACCGTTGCTACGTATAGCAGACCGTTGCTACGTATAACAAACCGTTGCTACGTATAACAGACCGTTTCTGTGTATAACAGACCGTTGCTGTGTATAGCAGACCGTTGCTACGTATTACAGACCGTTGCTGCGTATAGCAGACCGTTGATGTGTATAGCAGACCGTTGCTGTGTATAGCAGACCGTTGCTACGTATAACAGACCGTTGCTGTGTATAGCAGACCGTTGCTATGTATAACAGACCGTTTCTGCGTATAACAGACCGTTGCTGTGTATAGCAGACCGTTGCTACGTATTGCAGACCGTTGCTGCGTATAGCAGACCGTTGATGTGTATAGCAGACCGTTGCTGTGTATAGCAGACCGTTGCTACGTATAACAGACCGTTGCTGTGTATAGCAGACCGTTGCTACGTATAGCAGACCGCTGCTGTGTATAACAGACCGTTGCTGTGTTTTGCAGACCGTTGCTGCGTATAGCAGACCGTTGCTGTGTATAACAGACCGTTGCTGTGTATAGCAGACCGTTGCTACGTATTACAGACCGTTGCTGCGTATAGCAGACTGTTGCTGTGTATAGCAGACCGTTGCTACGTATAGCAGACCGTTGCTGTGTATAGCAGACCGTTGCTGTGTTTTGCAGACCGTTGCTGTGTATAGCAGACCGTTGCTGTGTTTTGCAGACCGTTGCTGTGTATAGCAGACCGTTGCTGTGTATAGCAGACCGTTGCTGTGTATAGCAGACCGTTGCTGTGTATAGCAGACCGTTGCTGTGTATAACAGACAGTTGCCGTGTATAGCAGACCGTTGCCGTGTATAGCAGACCGTTGCCGCGTATAGCAGACCGTTGCTGCGTATAGCAGACCGTTGCCGCGTATAGCAGACCGTTGCCGCGTATAGCAGACCGTTGCTGCGTATAACAGACCGTTGCTACGTATAGCAGACCGTTGCTGCGTATAACAGACCGTTGCTGCGTATAGCAGACCGTTGCTGTGTATAGCAGACCGTTGCTGCGTATAACAGACCGTTGCTGCGTATAGCAGACCGTTGCTGTGTATAGCAGACCGTTGCTACGTATAACAAACCGTTGCTATGTATAACAGACCGTTTCTGTGTATAACAGACCGTTTCTGTGTATAACAGACCGTTGCTGTTTATAGCAGACCGTTGCTGTGTATAGCAGACCGTTGCTGTGTATAGCAGACCGTTGCTGTGTATAACAGACCGTTGCTGTGTATAGCAGACCGTTGCTGTGTATAACAGACCGTTGCTGTGTATAGCAGACCGTTTCTGTGTATAACAGACCGTTGCTGTGTATAACAGACCGTTGCTGTGTATAGCAGACCGTTGCTGTGTATAGCAGACCGTTGCTGTGTATAACAGACCGTAGCTGTGTATAGCAGACCGTTGCTGTGTATAACAGACCGTTGTTACGTATAGCAGACCGTTGCTACGTATAGCAGACCGTTGCTACGTATAACAGACCGTTGCTACGTATAACAGACCGTTTCTAAGTATAGCAGACCGTTGCTACGTATAACAGACCGTTGCTACGTATAGCAGACCGTTGCTACGTATAACAGACCGTTGCTACGTATAACAGACCGCTGCTACGTATAACAGACCGCTGCTACGTATAACAGACCGTTGCTGTGTATAACAGACCGTTGCTGTGGCATCAACTGTCGAGATAACTAATGTCTTCATACATGTTAT
>NC_133799.1:195230-210230 GCF_043250625.1 Sebastes fasciatus
CAACAACAACCACCACCACAACAACAACCAAAACAAAAACCACAACAACCATAACAACAACCACCACAACAACAACCACAACAACCATAACAACAACCACAACAACCACAACAACAACAACCACAACAACAACCTTCAGTCTGGATTTACATTTAAAATGAGGGCACATGGTATCCGACAGGTGCTCACCTGTACCCGACGTCTGACAGGTTCTCACCTGTACCCGACGTCTGACAGGTGCTCACCTGTACCCGACGTCTGACAGGTGCTCACCTGTACCCGACGTCTGACAGGTGCTCACCTGTACCAGACGTCTGACAGGTGCTCACCTGTACCCGACGTCTGACAGGTGCTCACCTGTACCCGACGTCTGACAGGTGCTCACCTGTACCCGACGTCTGACAGGTGCTCACCTGTACCCGACGTCTGACAGGTCCTCACCTGTACCCGACGTCTGACAGGTCCTCACCTGTACCCGACGTCTGACAGGTGCTCACCTGTACCCGACGTCTGACAGGTCCTCACCTGTCTGAACTTTGACTTTTTTACTTTTGATGAATGAAAACAAACTCAGAGACAATTATCTGTCTCAAGTATTCAGTTTCCACGTTGATAAACATCAACCCTAAAACAATACATACTATTAATACAAATAATAATAATAATAATAACAATTATTATTATTATTATCATCATCATCATCATCATCATCATCATCCTCCTCCTCCTCCTCTGACCCACCTGTTTACAGCTTAAGGTAGTGTCTCTGTGGTAACTCACCGTTCTCTATCTTAGTTTTAGGATGAGGACCGCTGAAGGCCAGAAACTTCCCCGGGACGATCCAGTTCAGATCTCCGTTCTCCACCCGCTGAAATCACACAGACCAGGTTCAAGTCCCAGAAACACAGTAGAGAACGTCTACAGAAGACCGGTTCAATGACGGGATCAACATCAGTAAACATCAGTTCAGGTGTTGTAAACATTAGTTCGGGTGTTGTAAACATCAGTTCAGGTGTTGTAAACATTAGTTCAGATGTTGTAAACATTAGTTCAGATGTTGTAAACATTAGTTCAGGTGTTGTAAACATTAGTTCAGATGTTGTAAACATCAGTTTGGGTGTTGTAAACATTAGTTCGGGTGTTGTAAACATTAGTTCGGGTGTTGTAAACATTAGTTCGGGTGTTGTAAACATTAGTTCGGGTGTTGTAAACATTAGTTCGGGTGTTGTAAACATCAGTTCGGGTGTTGTAAACATCAGTTCGGGTGTTGTAAACATCAGTTCAGGTGTTGTAAACATTAGTTCAGATGTTGTAAACATCAGTTCGGGTGTTGTAAACATTAGTTCGGGTGTCGTAAACATCAGTTCGGGTGTTGTAAACATTAGTTCGGGTGTTGTAAACATCAGTTCGGGTGTTGTAAACATTAGTTCGGGTGTCGTAAACAGTAGTTCAGATGTCATAAACATTAGTTCGGGTGTTGGAAACATTAGTTCGGGTGTTGTAAACATTAGTTCGGGTGTTGTAAACATCAGTTCGGGTGTTGTAAACATTAGTTCGGGTGTCGTAAACAGTAGTTCAGATGTCATAAACATTAGTTCGGGTGTTGTAAACATCAGTTCGGGTGTTGTAAACATTAGTTCGGGTGTCGTAAACAGTAGTTCAGATGTCATAAACATTAGTTCAGGTGTTGTAAACATCAGTTCGGGTGTTGTAAACATTAGTTCGGGTGTTGTAAACATCAGTTCGGGTGTTGTAAACATTAGTTCGGGTGTTGTAAACATCAGTTCGGGTGTTGTAAACATTAGTTCGGGTGTCGTAAACAGTAGTTCAGATGTCATAAACATTAGTTCGGGTGTTGGAAACATTAGTTTAGATGTCGTAAACATTAGTTCGGGTGTTGGAAACATTAGTTCAGATGTCGTAAACATTAGTTCAGATGTCGTAAACATTAGTTCAGGTGTTAGGGTACAGGTAGTACAGTGTTATAGTGTTACAGGTAGTACAGGTACTACATGTGTTACAGTTGTCAGTATTACCAGTGTATTAAGGTGAGGGTTTTTACCTTGTAGTGTTCGTACAAGTAGTACAGGTACTACAGGTGTTACAGGTGTTACAGGTAGTACAGGTACTACAGGTGTTACAGGTGTTACAGGTAGTACAGGTGTTACAGTTGTTACAGGTACTACAGGTGTTACAGTTGTTACAGGTACTACAGGTGCTACAGGTGTTACAGGTAGTACAGGTACTACAGGTGTTACGTTGTTACAGGTACTACAGGTGTAACAGGTGTTACAGGTACTACAGGTGTTACAGGTACTACAGGTGTTACAGGTAGTACAGGTGTTACAGGTAGTACAGGTACTACAGGTGTTACAGGTAGTGCAGGCGTTACAGGTACTACAGGTGTTACAGGTAGTACAGGTAGTACAGGTACTACAGGTCTATTAAGGTGAGGGTTTTTACCTCGTAGTGTTCGTATTCGTCCACGTCGAAGGTCTCAAAGTCGAAGAAGCCGTGCTGCAGAGCCTGAAACACAGCGTGACATCATACAGGTGACACTCAGGTGAGTGAGCCCTTTGAGTGTTGATGATGTCAGCTTCCACCCGGCCAATCAGAACTCACCTTCTTGATGCCCTGCAGACAGTCGAGCACCGTGAGGTTGAAGGTGCAATTCCCAAAGGAAGCGTCCCTGCAGAGAAACAGAGTTATTAGTGGTTAATGTTACTATCAATACTACAGTACTACTGTAGTACTACTGTACTGTACTACTGTACTGTACTACTGTACTACAGTACTACTGTACTCACCTGAAGGGCAGGTAGGAGGCATTGGAACCAGAGATCAGAGCTCTGTAAGCTTCTTCTGGAGTTTTCTTCAAGTAGATCACCTGACAGAGACACACAGGTAAACACTGAGTCTTTATGCTAAGCTAGGCTACCAGTCTTTATGCTAAGCTAGGCTACCAGTCTTTACGCTAAGCTAGGCTAACAGCTGGTTCCAGTGTACAGATGAAGCAAGTTGCTCGTTTTCAAGACCAGATGGAGCAGCAGGATGTTTTATTTTGGCGGGGCTGACCATCCATGACCATCAGCAGGTTCTTCACTGACGTTAGAACGTCTGAGTAAAGTTAAACCGCCGCCGTGATGATGAGGTCACGGCGTTAGCTGAAGGCTAACACCAATCAGAGCGGCGGGCTCCGGTTCCTCAGGGAACGGGTCAGAACGGGTCAGAGGAGGAGGATCTGATTACTGGGAGACTGAAGGACTCTTATTGTGAAGGGGAACAGGAAGTCATCACCATGTGTGATCTACTCTCCCTGCGTGCAGATGACTCACGGCGTAGCCTCCGATCAGCACGGCGGCGTTGGACCTCTTCCTCTGGTCGAAGCTGGTGTAGTGGACGATCCTCTTCCTGGTCAGAGTGAACGACTGAAGAAGAAGAAGAGACGTCACATGACCATCAGTCACAATACTAATCAATAACATTGATCAGGAATCCTTTCATATCTGTAGATTTAATAATACATCTATAAATAGAATAAACCATTAAACAGAGAGTGAGAGAACAACAAGCAGCTGCTGAATGTCTCAGAGAACCAATCAACCCTCATCACCAGCACCATGTGACAGGAAGGAACCCTTTCAAAGTAAAACACTACCACCAGCACCATGTGACAGGAAGGAACCCTTTCAAAGTAAAACACTCCTCACATCACGTCTGGCTTTAGTCCTCAATCTTTTACAGTGTAGCAGTAGTAATCTATTACAGTCCTTACTTACAATATACATCAAAATAAATAAATCAATAACTACAGAGACTGAGCTGTGAGACAGAGAGACTGAGCTGTGAGACAGATACTGAGCTGTAAGACAGATACTGAGCTGTGAGACAGATACTGAGCTGTAAGACAGATACTGAGCTGTGAGACAGATACTGAGCTGTGAGACAGAGAGACTGAGCTGTAAGACAGATACTGAGCTGTGAGACAGATACTGAGCTGTAAGACAGATACTGAGCTGTGAGACAGATACTGAGCTGTGAGACAGATACTGAGCTGTAAGACAGATACTGAGCTGTGAGACAGATACTGAGCTGTAAGACAGATACTGAGCTGTAAGACAGATACTGAGCTGTGAGACAGATACTGAGCTGTAAGACAGATACTGAGCTGTAAGACAGATACTGAGCTGTGAGACAGATACTGAGCTGTGAGACAGAGAGACTGAGCTGTGAGACAGATACTGAGCTGTGAGACAGAGAGACTGAGCTGTGAGACAGATACTGAGCTGTGAGACAGAGAGACTGAGCTGTGAGACAGATACTGAGCTGTGAGACAGATACTGAGCTGTGAGACAGAGAGACTGAGCTGTGAGACAGATACTGAGCTGTAAGACAGATACTGAGCTGTGAGACAGATACTGAGCTGTAAGACAGATACTGAGCTGTGAGACAGATACTGAGCTGTAAGACAGATACTGAGCTGTGAGACAGATACTGAGCTGTGAGACAGAGAGACTGAGCTGTGAGACAGATACTGAGCTGTAAGACAGATACTGAGCTGTAAGACAGAGAGACTGAGCTGTGAGACAGATACTGAGCTGTGAGACAGAGAGACTGAGCTGTGAGACAGATACTGAGCTGTAAGACAGATACTGAGCTGTGAGACAGAGAGACTGAGCTGTGAGACAGATACTGAGCTGTAAGACAGAGAGACTGAGCTGTAAGACAGAGAGACTGAGCTGTGAGACAGATACTGAGCTGTAAGACAGATACTGAGCTGTGAGACAGAGAGACTGAGCTGTGAGACAGATACTGAGCTGTGAGACAGAGAGACTGAGCTGTGAGACAGATACTGAGCTGTAAGACAGATACTGAGCTGTGAGACAGAGAGACTGAGCTGTGAGACAGATACTGAGCTGTGAGACAGAGAGACTGAGCTGTAAGACAGATACTGAGCTGTGAGACAGATACTGAGCTGTAAGACAGATACTGAGCTGTAAGACAGATACTGAGCTGTGAGACAGAGACTGAGCTGTAAGACAGATACTGAGCTGTGAGACAGAGAGACTGAGCTGTGAGACAGATACTGAGCTGTAAGACAGATACTGAGCTGTGAGACAGAGAGACTGAGCTGTGAGACAGATACTGAGCTGTGAGACAGATACTGAGCTGTGAGACAGATACTGAGCTGTAAGACAGAGAGACTGAGCTGTAAGACAGAGAGACTGAGCTGTAAGACAGATACTGAGCTGTGAGACAGAGAGACTGAGCTGTAAGACAGATACTGAGCTGTAAGACAGAGAGACTGAGCTGTAAGACAGATACTGAGCTGTGAGACAGAGAGACTGAGCTGTGAGACAGATACTGAGCTGTGAGACAGAGAGACTGAGCTGTGAGACAGATACTGAGCTGTGAGACAGAGACTGAGCTGTGAGACAGAGAGACTGAGCTGTGAGACAGAGAGACTGAGCTGTGAGACAGATACTGAGCTGTGAGACAGAGAGACTGAGCTGTGAGACAGATACTGAGCTGTGAGACAGATACTGAGCTGTGAGACAGAGAGACTGAGCTGTGAGACAGAGAGACTGAGCTGTGAGACAGAGACTGAGCTGTGATGGGTGTGACAGGCTGAGCGTGATGTCCCGTTGCATTGTGGACATTGTGGACATTCCTGCTGTGGGAGCGTCAGCAGAGCTTCAGACTCACCTTCAGCTTCTTGTTGAGTTTGCAGCAGTAACGATACAACATGGAGACGTTGAGAGGACCGAAGTCTGCATAGAAACTGACACACACACACACACACAGTTAGACACTGGGACACTGACTACACACCACAATACACACAATACACACAACGTTGATGTCCACAACGACAACGACGACATGGCACATAGCAACGGTCTGTTATACGTAGCAACGGTCTGTTATACGTAGCAACGGTCTGTTATACGTAGCAACGGTCTGTTATACGTAGCAACGGTCTGTTATACGTAGCAACGGTCTGTTATACGTAGCAACGGTCTGTTATATGTAGCAACGGTCTGTTATACGTAGCTTAGGTCTGTTATACGTAGCAACGGTCTGCTATACGTAGCAACGGTCTGTTATACGTAGCAACGGTCTGTTATACGTAGCAACGGTCTGCTATACGTAGCAACGGTCTGCTATACGTAGCAACGGTCTGTTATACGTAGCTTAGGTCTGTTATACGTAGCAACGGTCTGCTATACGTAGCAACGGTCTGTTATACGTAGCAACGGTCTGTTATACGTAGCAACGGTCTGCTATACGTAGCAACGGTCTGCTATACGTAGCAACGGTCTGTTATACGTAGCAATGGTCTGTTATACATAGCAACGGTCTGTTATACATAGCAACGGTCTGTTATACTTAGCAACGGTCTGTTATACGTAGCAATGGTCTGTTATACTTAGCAACGGTCTGTTATACGTAGCAACGGTCTGTTATACTTAGCAACGGTCTGTTATACTTAGCAACGGTCTGTTATACGTAGCAACGGTCTGTTATACTTAGCAACGGTCTGTTATACTTAGCAACGGTCTGTTATACGTAGCAACGGTCTGCTTTACGCAGCAACGGTCTGTTATACGTAGCAACGGTCTGCTTTACGCAGCAACGGTCTGCTTTACGCAGCAACGGTCTGTTATACGCAGCAACGGTCTGCTTTACGCAGCAACGGTCTGCTATACGTAGCAACGGTCTGCTTTACGCAGCAACGGTCTGCTTTACGCAGCAACGGTCTGTTATACGTAGCAACGGTCTGCTTTACGCAGCAACGGTCTGCTTTACGCAGCAACGGTCTGCTATACGCAGCAACGGTCTGCTTTACGCAGCAACGGTCTGCTTTATGCAGCAACGGTCTGTTATACGTAGCAACGGTCTGCTTTACGCAGCAACGGTCTGCTTTACGCAGCAACGGTCTGCTATACGCAGCAACGGTCTGCTTTACGCAGCAACGGTCTGTTATACGTAGCAACGGTCTGCTTTACGCAGCAACGGTCTGCTATACGCAGCAACGGTCTGCTTTACGCAGCAACGGTCTGCTATACGCAGCAACGGTCTGCTTTACGCAGCAACGGTCTGCTTTACGCAGCAACGGTCTGTTATACGTAGCAACGGTCTGCTTTACGCAGCAACGGTCTGCTATACGCAGCAACGGTCTGCTATACGCAGCAACGGTCTGTTATACGCAGCAACGGTCTGTTATAAAGAAATAACAGACGGTAGATGGGCGTGATGGACCAATCAGAATAGAGTATTCACCACCGTGTGTAATCAGAACAGGAGGACGAGCGTCTCTGACCACCTCTCAGCTGGACTTTAATCATCTAATAACAATCAGTAGTACTATTCAGGCTGTATATAAAGTATATCAACGTTCCATTACTGTCCAGTAGTCCACGTATTGATTATCTATTATTGATGACATCACAGTTTTAATGAGCTCAACTTACTTTTCGTAGAGGAACTCGTCGTCGGTGCAGAAGTAGTGAGTGTTGGCCGTACTCTTGGGTTTACTGCGCAGCGTGGCGAAGTACAGACGCTCTGTTAGAGACACACAGATACACAGAGGTTAGACCACGGACCACACACACAGAGGTTAGACCACGGACCACAGACCACAGACACAGAGGTTAGACCACGGACACACACACAGAGGTTAGACCACGGACCACAGACCACAGACACAGAGGTTAGACCACGGACACACACACAGAGGTTAGACCACGGACCACAGACCACAGACCACAGACACAGAGGTTAGACCACGGACACACACACAGAGGTTAGACCACGGACCACAGACCACAGACCACAGACACAGAGGTTAGACCACGGACACACACACAGAGGTTAGACCACGGACCACAGACCACAGACCACAGCCACAGAGGTTAGACCACGGACACACACACAGAGGTTAGACCACAGACACAGACACAGAGGTTAGACCACAGACACAGACACAGAGGTTAGACCACGGACCACACACACAGAGGTTAGACCACGGACCACAGACCACAGACACAGAGGTTAGACCACGGACACACACACAGAGGTTAGACCACGGACCACAGACCACAGACCACAGACACAGAGGTTAGACCACGGACACACACACAGAGGTTAGACCACAGACACAGACACAGAGGTTAGACCACAGACACAGACATAGAGGTTAGACCACAGACCACAGACACAGAGGTTAGACCACGGACCACAGACCACAGACACAGAGGTTAGACCACGGACACACACACAGAGGTTAGACCACAGACACAGACACAGAGGTTAGACCACAGACACAGACACAGAGGTTAGACCACAGACCACAGACACAGAGGTTAGACCACAGACCACAGACACGGAGGTTAGACCACAGACCACAGACACAGAGGTTAGACCACAGACCACAGACACAGAGGTTGGACCACAGACCACAGACACAGAGGTTAGACCACAGACCACAGACACGGAGGTTAGACCACAGACCACAGACACAGAGGTTGGACCACAGACCACAGACACAGAGGTTAGACCACGGACACACACACAGAGGTTAGACCACGGACCACAGACCACAGACACAGAGGTTAGACCACAGACCACAGACACAGAGGTTAGACCACGGACCACAGACCACAGACACAGAGGTTAGACCACGGACACACACACAGAGGTTAGACCACGGACCACAGACCACAGACACAGAGGTTAGACCACAGACCACAGACACGGAGGTTAGACCACAGACACAGACACAGAGGTTGGACCACAGACCACAGACACAGAGGTTAGACCACAGACCACAGACACAGAGGTTAGACCACGGACACACACACAGAGGTTAGACCACGGACCACAGACCACAGACACGGAGGTTAGACCACAGACCACAGACACAGAGGTTAGACCACAGACCACAGACACGGAGGTTAGACCACAGACACAGACACAGAGGTTAGACCACAGACCACAGACACAGAGGTTGGACCACAGACACAGAGGTTAGACCACGGACCACACACACAGAGGTTAGACCACGGACCACACACACAGAGGTTAGACCACGGACCACAGACACAGAGGTTAGACCACAGACCACACACACAGAGGTTAGACCACGGACCACAGACACACACACAGAGGTTAGACCACGGACCACAGACACAGAGGTTAGACCACGGACACACACACAGAGGTTAGACCACGGACCACAGACACACACACAGAGGTTAGACCACGGACACACACACAGAGGTTAGACCACGGACACACACACAGAGGTTAGACCACGGACACACACACAGAGGTTAGACCACGGACACACACACAGAGGTTAGACCATGGACCACAGACACAGAGGTTAGACCACGGACCCCGGACCGGGGGTTAGACCCTGACCCCTGACCGGGTGTTAGACCCTGAACCAGGACCGGGGGTTAGACCCTGACCCCTGGACCGGGGGTTAGACCCTGACCCAGGACCGAGGGTTAGACCCTGAACCAGGACCGGGGGTTAGACCCTGAACCAGGACCGGGGGTTAGACCCTGACCCTGGACCGGGGGTTAGACCCTGACCCAGGACCGGGGGTTAGACCCTGGATCAGTTAGAACAACTGTGAGGCAGAAACAATAATCAGATATCATGTATAAATATGAGAGATAATCCTACTACTGTAGAAATACTACTGATGGATTATTAATCATTATTATTATGAATTATTATTATGAATTATTCTCAACAGATTTATTGAACTAACTGATATTCACAATATTGTTCTAATAATATTAAATCAGGAAGTGGATTGATTTGATTTTAAATAAACTGAGTATCTATACCTCTAATAGACTGTGTATTTGTACCTCTAATAAACTGAGTGTTGAAGTATTTGTACCTAAACAGTGTATTTGTACCTCTAATAAACTGAGTGTTGAAGTATTTGTACCTAAACAGTGTATTTGTACCTCTAATAAACTGAGTTTGAGTATTTTTGTACATTAATAAACTGAGTTTAACAGTATTTGTAACTTTAATAAACTGTATATTTGTACCTCTAATAAACAGAGTATTACAGTACTTGTACCTTTAAGTAAACAGAGTACTTGTACCTCTAATAAACAGAGTATTACAGTATTTATACCTGAATACCTTCTCCCCTCCCCTTCACTACTCTCCCTGTCAACTCCTCCTCTCAGAACAAACAACAAGTTATCAGTTATCAGTCATCAGTTAACCCCCACTGCTCTCTAACCTGAACCCTCTAATGAACGCAGTATTAAAGTACTAGTACCTCTAATAAACAGAGTACTAGTACCTGTAATGAACGCAGTATTAAAGGTACTAGTATTAAAGTACTAGTACCTGTAATAGTACCTGTAATGATCGCAGTATTAAAGTACTAGTATTAAAGTACTAGTACCTGTGATGATCGCAGTATTAAAGTACTAGTATTAAAGTACTAGTACCTGTAATAGTACCTGTAATGATCGCAGTATTAAAGCACTAGTATTAAAGTACTAGTACCTGTGATGATCGCAGTATTAAAGTACTAGTATTAAAGTACTAGTACCTGTGATGATCGCAGTATTAAAGTACTAGTATTAAAGTACTAGTACCTGTCATAGTCTTTGTACTAGTATTAAAGTACTAGTACCTGTGATGATCGCAGTATTAAAGTACTAGTACCTGTGATGATCGCAGTATTAAAGTACTAGTACCTGTCATAGTCTTTGTACTAGTACCTGTAACAGTACCTGTGATGATCTTTGTACTAGTACCTGTAACAGTACCTGTGATAGTCTTTGTACTAGTACCTGTAACAGTACCTGTGATGATCTTTGTACTAGTACCTGTAACAGTACCTGTGATAGTCTTTGTACTAGTACCTGTAACAGTACCTGTCATAGTCTTTGTACTAGTACCTGTAACAGTACCTGTGATAGTCTTTGTACCAGTACCTGTAACAGTACCTGTGATAGTCTTTGTACCAGTACCTGTAACAGTACCTGTGATAGTCTTTGTACCAGTACCTGTAACAGTACCTGTGATAGTCTTTGTACCAGTACCTGTAACAGTACCTGTGATGATCTTTGTACTAGTACCTGTAACAGTACCTGTGATAGTCTTTGTACCAGTACCTGTAACAGTACCTGTGATGATCTTTGTACCAGTACCTGTAACAGTACCTGTGATAGTCTTTGTACCAGTACCTGTAACAGTACCTGTGAGTCTTTGTACCAGTACCTGTAACAGTACCTGTGATGATCTTTGTACTAGTACCTGTAACAGTACCTGTGATAGTCTTTGTACTAGTACCTGTAACAGTACCTGTGAGTCTTTGTACCAGTACCTGTAACAGTACCTGTGATGATCTTTGTACTAGTACCTGTAACAGTACCTGTGATAGTCTTTGTACCAGTACCTGTAACAGTACCTGTGATAGTCTTTGTACTAGTACCTGTAACAGTACCTGTGATAGTCTTTGTACCAGTACCTGTAACAGTACCTGTGATAGTCTTTGTACTAGTACCTGTAACAGTACCTGTGATAGTCTTTGTACCAGTACCTGTAACAGTACCTGTGATGATGGGAGCGGCTCTCAGCGGCTCTGTCTCCTCGCTGAGGCCGAACAGAGCGCTGAGGATCGGGGAGTGTTTCACTGAGTCCATGCTGATCTTGATCTGCTGATCTGCTGCTAGCAGGCAGCTAGCTGTTAGCCGTTAGCAGCGGAGCTAGCAGCTAGCTGTTTAGAAGTTGGTCAAAGTTTCTCCTCAGTGTCCCGGCGGCCCTGCGGCTCTACTTCGTTCACAGCAGAATCGTTTCTCCTGTTTCCGGTGTTCAGTTCTCCGGTACATAAATCTATATTTATAAATATATATATCCGGTAAATCCTCCCGGCTAGCATGTTAGCTTGTTAGCATGTTGACGCTGTGATTGATCAGATCCTCCTTAAGACACGTTACCATGGCAACCCTAACCCGCACCCTCAGCCAGTCAGCACTCAGAACACACCGTGCTGCCTTCATGGGCCGCTGGGAGACACACCATAAGGCGTTCAGGTACCGAGTTTAAATTCCAGGCGGATCTGTGTATCCAGCTCTTTATTCTATATAATGTCTATAATCTATATTATTCTACATAATCTATATTATTCTATATAATCTCTATAATCTATATTATTCTATATAATCTCTATAATCTATATTATTCTATATAATCTATATTATTCTATATAATCTATATTATTCTATATAATCTCTATAATCTATATTATTCTATATAATCTATATTATTCTATATAATCTATATTATTCTATATAATCTCTATAATCTATATTATTCTATATAATCTATATTATTCTATATAATGTCTATAATCTATATTATTCTATATAATCTCTATAATCTATATTATTCTATATAATCTATATTATTCTATATAATCTCTATAATCTATATTATTCTATATAATCTATATTATTCTATATAATCTCTATAATCTATATTATTCTATATAATCTATATTATTCTATATAATCTCTATAATCTATATTATTCTATATAATCTATATTATTCTATATAATCTATATTATTCTATATAATCTATATTATTCTATATAATGTCTATAATCTATATTATTCTACATAATCTATATTATTCTATATAATCTCTATAATCTCTATTATTCTATATAATCTCTATTATTCTATATAATCTCTATAATCTATATTATTCTATATAATCTCTATAATTCTATATAATCTATATTATTCTATATAATCTCTATTATTCTATATAATCTCTATTATTCTATATAATCTATATTATTCTATATAATCTATATTATTCTATATAATGTCTATAATCTATATTATTCTATATAATCTCTATAATCTATATTATTCTATATAATCTATATTATTCTATATAATCTCTATAATCTATATTATTCTATATAATCTATATTATTCTATATAATCTCTATAATCTATATTATTCTATATAATCTATATTATTCTATATAATCTCTATAATCTATATTATTCTATATAATCTATATTATTCTATATAATCTATATTATTCTATATAATCTATATTATTCTATATAATGTCTATAATCTATATTATTCTACATAATCTATATTATTCTATATAATCTCTATAATCTCTATTATTCTATATAATCTCTATTATTCTATATAATCTCTATAATCTATATTATTCTATATAATCTCTATAATTCTATATAATCTATATTATTCTATATAATCTCTATTATTCTATATAATCTCTATTATTCTATATAATCTATATTATTCTATATAATCTCTATTATTCTATATAATCTCTATAATCTATATTATTCTATATAATCTATATAATTCTATATTATTCTATATAATCTATATTATTCTATATAATCTCTATTATTCTATATAATGTCTATAATCTATATTATTCTACATAATCTATATTATTCTATATAATCTCTATAATCTATATTATTCTATATAATCTCTATTATTCTATATAATCTCTATAATCTATATTATTCTATATAATCTCTATAATCTATATTATTCTATATAATCTATATTATTCTATATAATCTCTATAATCTATATTATTCTATATAATCTATATTATTCTATATAATCTATATTATTCTATATAATGTCTATAATCTATATTATTCTACATAATCTATATTATTTTATATAATCTCTATAATCTATATTATTCTATATAATCTCTATAATCTCTATTATTCTATATAATCTCTATTATTCTATATAATCTCTATAATCTATATTATTCTATATAATCTATATTATTCTATATAATCTCTATTATTCTATATAATCTCTATTATTCTATATAATCTCTATAATCTATATTATTCTATATAATCTATATAATTCTATATTATTCTATATAATCTATATTATTCTATATAATCTCTATTATTCTATATAATCTCTATAATCTATATTATTCTATATAATCTATATTATTCTACATAATCTATATTATTCTATATAATCTCTATTCTATATAATCTCTATAATCTATATTATTCTATATAATCTATATTATTCTACATAATCTATATTATTCTATATAATCTATATTATTCTACATAATCTATATTATTCTACATAATCTATATTATTCTATATAATCTATATTATTCTACATAATCTCTATAATCTATATTATTCTATATAATCTATATAATTCTATATTATTCTATATAATCTATATTATTCTATATAATCTCTATAATCTATATTATTCTATATAATCTCTATTATTCTATATAATCTCTATAATCTATATTATTCTATATAATCTATATTATTCTATATAATCTATATTATTCTATATAATCTCTATAATCTATATTATTCTATATAATCTATATAATCTCTATACTCTATATTATTCTATATAATCTATATTATTCTATATAATCTCTATAATCTATATTATTCTATATAATCTATATTATTCTATATAATCTCTATAATCTATATTATTCTATATAATCTATATAACCTCTATTATTCTATATAACCTCTATTATTCTATATAATCTATATTATTCTATATAACCTCTATTATTCTATATAACCTCTATTATTCTATATAATCTATATTATTCTATATAACCTCTATTATTCTATATAACCTCTATTATTCTATATAATCTCTATAATCTATATTATTCTATATAATCTATATAATTCTATATTATTCTATATAATCTATATTATTTTATATAATCTATATTATTCTATATAATCTATATAATTCTATATTATTCTATATAATCTCTATAATCTATATTATTCTATATAATCTAGATTATTATATATAATCTATATTATTCTATATAATCTATATAATCTATATTATTATATATAATATATATTATTTCTAAATTAACCTACAATATTATTAGTACTAATA
>NC_133799.1:215230-252730 GCF_043250625.1 Sebastes fasciatus
TTGCCCCCGAGACACATTTCAAACTGTTTAGTAACTAGAACTTTCCATTCTGACATCTGAAGTGAAGAACCGGGTCACAAGAACTGGGTCACACAAACCCACATTAATAATCTGATGATCATCAATAATCATCAGATTATTAATAGAACCTGGTTCCTGATTTTACTGTCTTCCAGCACTCAGTTTCGGGGTCAGAGTGAAGATACAGGAGGAACCCATCGGTACCAACCAGGTCACACTAGCTGGTCGGTTGTCCCTTGTTGTCCCAAAAATGTCCTAAAAAAGTCTGTAAAAAGTCAGAAAAATGTCCAAAAGTACAAAAAAATTCCAAAAAATGCCCACAAAAGTCTGAAAAAAAGTTGGAAAACTGCCCGGGAAAAAAGTAAAAAAATTGTCGAAATAATGTCCGAAAAAAGTCTGAAAAAAAAGATCTGATAAAATAGATCTGAAAAATGTCTGAAAAAAAAAGTCCGAGAAAAAAGTCTGAAAAAAAAGATCTGAAAAAAGTCCGAAAAAAAGATCTGATAAAAAGTCTGAAAGATGTAAAAAAAAAAAAAAGTCTGAAAAACACTGTCGGCCCTTTATTGACATGAATCTATTGACAATTTTGTGTATGTATTATACGATATTACTGTTAATGACTGATAAATATACAGAACTTATTTTTATTTTGTTACATTTCATATATATACATAAATATATCTATATTCAAATGTTTACAATAAGATTTTTAAATGTCGGAAGAAATAAAGTCTGAAAAAAGTGTCTGAAAAAAAATACTGAAAAAAAAGTCTGAAAGATGTCAAAAAAAAGTGTCGGAAGAAATAAAGTCAAAAAAGGGTCTGACAAAAAAGCCTGAAAGATGTCAAAAAAAATGTCGGAAGAAATAAAGTCAAAAAAGGGTCTGACAAAAAAGTCTGAAAGATGTCAAAAAAAGTGTCGGAAGAAATAAAGTCAAAAAAGGGTCTGACAAAAAAGCCTGAAAGATGTCAAAAAAAATGTCGGGAGAGAAAAAGTCTGAAAGATCTCAAAAATAAAGTAGAAAAAAAGTCTGAAACAAAAGTTCATAGAAAAAAAGTCTGAAAGATGTAAAAAAAAAAAATGTCTGAAGAGAAAAAGGTCTGAAAGATGTCAAATAGAAAATCTGAAAAATGTCCAAAAAATACCCCCTAAAAAGTCGGAAAAAAAGTCCAAAAATGTCCGAATATTTTCCAAATACTGTCTGAAAAGTCTGGGAAATGTCCAAAAGTAGCAAAAATGTAAAAAAAAAAAAAATGCTGCCAAAAAAGTTAGAAAAAAGTCGGAAAAATGTTCTGAAAGAAGTTCAGAAAAATATCTTAAAAAATGCCGCCAGAAAAGCGCCCAGAAAAAGACAAAAATGAAAAAGTCTGAAAAATGTAAAAAAAAAAAAAAAAAAAAAAAAGTATATATATATATATATATATATATATATTTTTTAACCCGCTCTGACTTCCTCTCATCACATCACTGAACACACATGAAATTTATCTTTTAATAAACACTGAAATAATTCACACGTCACTCAGTTTGTGTGCAAACAGCTGCTGTTGTGCACCGCTTTACTGGTTTTACTGGTTTTACTAGACAGTTAAATACAGTTTGATGAGTTTCAGGCTTCAGATCAACTAATGAGGCTACAGTCATCCAGCAGAGGCACGAAGAAGAAGAAGAAGAAGAAGAAGAAGAAGAAGAAACACCCCCCCCCCCACCCAGTCCATCAGTTTGGTTCAGTTTCTGTCTCTGATGCTGATGTCACACGTTAGGCTCCGCCTCCTTCACAAAGAAACAAAACATAAAGACAAGCGGTCCGTCCGTCCCGTGGACCTAGAATCAGAACGCCGCTCAGCTTCCTGGTTTCCTCCAGTAGATAAAACATCCCTGAGCAGCGCCCAGAGAGCGCCGACCGTTATAGACGTCTGTAGAACTGCTGACAGGACGCCGCCACCTGACGACCAGCTGATGACCAGGTGACAACCAGCTGACGTCATCACGATGTAAATTCTGAAGTCTACGGGCCAGCGGGAGAATCACTACTGAGCACGCTCAGTGGGCCGCATACCAAGGAAGTCAACCAGGAAGTCAACCAGACGATAGAGAACTAAGAGGCGTAAGCGCCCGGCGAGTAGTTCTCATTGGACTGAACGGGCGCCATCTCGGGTTCCGGTATCCGGGGTCGGTCCACGGTGCGTTCAGGTGACTCATCAGGTGCTCAGAGATCAGGCGACTGCTGTGATTTCAGCCAATTACAGGCAGGATTAACCGCGTAGCCATGGTAACGAGTGGTAGGTTCACGGACCGTTGGGTTTTATAAAAATATCATCAAATCTGAAATGACATTTATTCTGTAAATGACTTCTGATGATTTATTGTACATATAATATATATATATATATATATAAATATATATATATATAGAGTATATATATCCATGTAGATCTGAGGATTATTAATTATTTTAATTGATCTATTAATCAGATTATTGGTGTATTAATCTGCGGTGTAATTGTCGGTGTCCTGGGATCATCTCGTTAATGTCATTAAATGAATAATTAATGTGTTTAATAAATGATATTAAAATGACGACAGCAGCCAACAGATCTGAGAATCAACGCTCACATTTAGCACTTGAACGCACCAGCAGCCGTCTCTGCCGTCGGTCCCTGAACGCATCACAGTGACAGTGGGAGGCGGGGCCTGAGGCGTGACACAGCTGGCGTCCTATTGCACAACCAATCAGCTCGCTCCGCTGCTGACGTCTCCAAAGTGTCCAAAGAGGATTATTGATAAGGCATCCGATCGGACAGGAAGTCCCGATCCACCCGATAGATCAATCGATCAGTCCGACCGCCAAAACTACTTCCTGCTCTCAAAGAGTCTTTTTCTTCAAAATAAAAGCAGATGGAAACAGAAATCAACAGTTTGTGCTTCAGTCTGTCAGAATCAGGGCTGATCAATAACTGATCAATAACTGATCAATAACTGATCATCAGTGGATTTTATCTTTTTCTACCAGTTTCAGTGTTTAAAGTGATCTTAAAGGAACAATCTGGTGTTTTTCTATATTTCACTTCCAAACAACCTGCCTCACTTCCTGCCTCACTTCCTGTCTCACTTCCTGTCTCACTTCCTGTCTCACTTCCTGCCTCACTTCCTGTCTCACTTCCTGTCTCACTTCCTGTCTCACTTCCTGTCTGTGTCTCTCATTGGGTCAGCAGGACGGTGATAATAAACTACAGAGTGATGGTGATGATGAAGGATCAACAGGAAGGATCAACAGGAAGGATCAATAGGAAGGATCAATAGGAAGGATCAATAGGAAGGATCAACAGGAAGGATCAACAGGAAGGATCAATAGGAAGGATCAACAGGAAGGATCAATAGGAAGGATCAACAGGAAGGATCAATAGGAAGGATCAACAGGAAGGATCAACAGGAAGGATCAATAGGAAGGATCAATAGGAAGGATCAACAGGAAGGATCAATAGGGAGGATCAATAGGGAGGATCAATAGGGAGGATCAATAGGAAGGATCAACAGGGAGGATCAATAGGAAGGATCAACAGGAAGGATCAATAGGAAGGATCAATAGGAAGGATCAATAGGGAGGATCAATAGGGAGGATCAATAGGGAGGATCAACAGGGAGGATCAATAGGAAGGATCAATAGGAAGGATCAATAGGAAGGATCAATAGGAAGGATCAACAGGAAGGATCAATAGGGAGGATCAATAGGGAGGATCAATAGGGAGGATCAACAGGGAGGATCAATAGGAAGGATCAATAGGAAGGATCAACAGGAAGGATCAATAGGAAGGATCAATAGGAAGGATCAATAGGAAGGATCAACAGGAAGGATCAATAGGAAGGATCAATAGGAAGGATCAATAGGAAGGATCAACAGGAAGGATCAATAGGAAGGATCAATAGGAAGGATCAATAGGAAGGATCAGGGGTATCAGGAGTGTCGTCAATAGAAACACTGAAGAGAGCCTTTATTTACTTTATGATCAGCTGATTGATCGATTGATTGATCGATTAGTTGATGGACATTAAGAAGTCTTTTCTGTTGTAGACTGAACTGAACTGGACTTGATCTGGCCTGTCCCCGACCCGTCCCCCGACCCTCAGGTTGAGACACACTGAACTAATCAATCAGATGTTTGTGTGATTGGCTGATTCAGCTGTGAGGTCAGAGACCAGGCAATCACTGATCAATGACCCTGATCAGCTGACAGACTGAGGTACTGTGTCACCCCGCTGAGATGATGTCAGCAGGACTCCACCTGGACCAGGACCTGGACTCTCAAGACCTGGACTCTCAGGACGAGGTCTGTGGTGGTCTGCAGTCTGTACCTGGACTCTGTGAGGGGGGGCAGTCTGTCTGTGGGGGTGTCGCCTCCGAGGGCCCCGCCTCCGAGGGCCCCGCCTCCGAGGGCCCCGCCACCCCCACCTGGAGCCCTCTGATTGGACAGCTGGGAGGAGGATCGGCTCCTCCTCCTCCTCCTCCTCCTGCTGCTGTTGCTGTTCCTCCTCTTACTCCTACTCCTGCTGCTCCTCCTCCTACTCCTGCTTCTGGTGCTCCACCTGCTGCTGCTGTTGCTGTTCCTCCTCCTCCTGCTGCTCCTTCTCCGACTCCTGCTGCCATCCTGCCAAACTCTGCTACCACACTGACCTCTGCTGCTCCTGCTGGTCCCTGACCTCCAGCTGCACCTCCTCCGTCGACGGCGTCGGTGGAGGAGGTGGAGAGCTGGTTGGAGGAGGAAAGAGCTTCAGTGATGATGGCGGCCGTCTGAGCGACCCAGTTCAGCTCCGACCTGACCTCCCCCCCACCTCCTGCTGCTAGGGAGAGCGAGGAGGAGGAGGAGGTCTGGGGGTCGGTCTGAGGCCCCGGCTGAGTGGTGTTGGTTCCTGGCTGGGTGGTGTTGGCAGGTCTTGGTTCTGGCCCTGGTCCTGGTCCTGGTCCTGGTCCTGGTCCTGGTCCAGCAGCAGCAGCAGCAGCAGCAGCAGCAGCAGCACTGTGGTTGTTGTTCAGGTTGTCCTGCAGGGCGGTCTGGTTGGCCTGACCCGCCTGCTGGTTCTGAAGCAGCATCTCCTGGATCCGGATCTGCTGCAGGATGGCAGGAAGCTCATAGTGGTGGAAGAAGTAAATCATGGAGTGCTGAAGGAGGAGGAAGAGGAGGAGGAAGAGGAAGAGGAGGAGGAAGAGGAGGAGGAGGAAGAGGAGGAAGAGGAAGAGGAAGAGGAAGAGGAAGAAGAGGAGGAGGAGGAGGAAGAGGAGGAGGAGGAAGAGGAGGAAGAGGAAGAGGAAGAGGAAGAGGAAGAAGAGGAGGAGGAGGAGGAAGAGGAGGAGGAGGAAGAAGAAGAGGAGGAGGAGGAAGAGGTAGAGGAAGAAGAGGAAGAGGAGGAGGAGGAAGAGGAGGAGGAGGAAGAAGAAGAGGAGGAGGAGGAAGAGGTAGAGGAAGAAGAGGAAGAGGAGGAGGAAGAAGAAGAGGAAGAGGAAGAAGAGGAGGAGGAGGAGGAAGAGGAGGAGGAGGAAGAAGAAGAGGAGGAGGAGGAAGAGGAAGAGGAAGAGGAAGAAGAGGAGGAAGAGGAATAGGAAGAGGAAGAGGAGGAAGAGGAGGAAGAGGAAGAGGAAGAGGAAGAGGAAGAGGAAGAAGAGGAGGAGGAAGAGGAGGAGGAGGAAGAAGAAGAGGAGGAGGAGGAAGAGGAAGAGGAAGAAGAGGAAGAGGAGGAGGAAGAGGAAGAGGAAGAGGAAGAAGAGGAGGAGGAGGAGGAGGAAGAAGAAGAGGAGGAGGAGGAAGAGGAAGAGGAAGAGGAGGAAGAGGAGGAAGAGGAAGAGGAAGAGGAAGAGGAAGAGGAATAGGAAGAGGAAGAGGAAGAGGAGGAGGAAGAGGAAGATGAGGAGGAGGAGGAGGAAGAGGAGGAAAAGGAAAGAAGAAAGAAGAAGAACAGGTCAACGTGTGTCATGATACAGTTTCTCTTTTCTCTTATTGGTTCTTCTCTCATGAACCAAGTTCTGGACCAGCACTGGTCCTGGACCAGCACTGGTTCAGGACCAGCACTGGTTCAGGACCAGCACTGGTCCTGGACCAGCACTGGTCCTGAAGCTCGGTCTACATCTCAGCTTCAGGTGAGACGTGAGTCTCAGTTTAACATGTGAACACTCAGATTTCACCAACACTAAACTAGTAACTTTGACTGTCGTGCTCTTATTGTGAAAGGGCAGCGTGTCTTCCTGTAGGGACTCAGGTGATGAAGATGATGATGGTGGTTCTGACCTGGATGAAGAGCCAGGAGGTGACCAGGGCCAAGCTGCTGTACTGTCCGTTGAAGCGGTAGTGATACGCGTAGAAGGCGAAGTGGTAAAGATAGAAGAACCTGAGGAACACAAACACATTCATGTTCTATAGGAGAACCTGAGGAACACAAACACATTCATGTTCTATAGGAGAACATAAAGAACACCTAGTACTGAGTACCTAGTATCCAGTACCTAGTACCTAATATCCAGTACCTAATAACCTAACCCTAGTACCTAGTATCCAGTACCTAATAACCTAACCCTAGTACCTAGTACCTAGTACCCAGTACCCAGTACCCGGTAAGTACCTAGTACCCAGTACCCAGTACCCAGTACCTAATACCCAGTACCCAGTACCTAATACCCAGTACCCAGTACCTAATACCCAGTACCCAGTACCTAATACCCAGTACCTAATACCCAGTACCTAGTACCCGGTAAGTACCTAATACCTAGTACCCGGTAAGTACCTAATACCTAGTACCTAGTACCCAGTACCTAGTACCCAGTAAGTACCTAGTACCCAGTACCCGGTAAGTAGCTAGTACCCAGTACCCAGTACCTAGTACCCAGTACCTAATACCTAGTACCCAGTACCCGGTAAGTACCTAGTACCCAGTACCCAGTACCCAGTACCTAGTACCCAGTACCTAGTACCCAGTACCTAATACCCAGTACCTAATACCCAGTACCCAGTACCCGGTAAGTACCTAGTACCCAGTACCTAGTACCCAGTACCCAGTACCTAGTACCCAGTACCCAGTACCCGGTAAGTACCTAGTACCCAGTACCCAGTACCCATTACCTAGTACCCAGTACCCATTACCTAGTACCCAGTACCTAGTACCCAGTAAGTACCTAGTACCCGGTAAGTACCTAGTACCCAGTACCCAGTACCAAATACCTAGTACTTAGTACCCAGTACCTAATACCTAGTACCTAGTACCAAGTACCCGGTAAGTACCTAGTACCCACTACCTAGTACCCAGTACCTAGTACCTAGTAAGTACCTAGTACCTAGTACCCAGTACCCAGTAAGTACCTAGTACCCAGTACCCAGTACCCGGTAAGTACCTAGTACCCAGTACCTAGTACCTAGTACCCAGTACCTAATACCTAGTACCTAGTACCTAGTACCTAGTACCCAGTACCTAATACCTAGTACCTAATACCCAGTACCTAGTACCCAGTACCCAGTACCTAATACCCAGTACCTAGTTCCCAGTACCCGGTATGTACCTAGTACCCAATACCTAGTACCTGGTAAGTACCTAGTACCCAGTACCCAGTACCTTATACCTAATACCTAGTACCTAGTACCCAGTACCTAATACCCAGTAAGTACCTAGTACCCAGTACCTAGTACCCAGTAAGTACCTAGTACCGAGTACCTAGTACCCAGTAAGTACCTAGTACCCAGTACCTAATACCCAGTACCGGGTAAGTACCTAGTACACGGTACCCAGTACCCAGTAAGTACCTAGTACCTAGTACCTAGTACCCAGTAAGTACCTAGTACACAGTACCTAGTACCCAGTACCTATTACCTGGTACCCAGTAAGTACCTAGTACCCAGTACCCAGTACCTAATACCCAGTACCTAATACCCAGTACCCAGTAAGTACCTAGTACCCAGTACCCAGTACCTAATACCCAGTACCTAGTACCTAATACCCAGTACCCAGTACCTAATACCCGGTACCCGGTACCAGAGGAAGAGGATGGATGAATTCTGAATATTTTAAGGGATTGTTGTCTACTGAGCTGTCATTGGTCCAGCACCGTACTTCTGGGCGTGGTTTTAAATGAGCCAATGGTGTGAGTCGGTGTTGGTAATGTGACTCACCTCAGCCAGTGGCGTTTGCTGGTGTTGGTGTGGCAGCAGATGGCGTCGTACTGATCGGCCAACCAGACAATGAGGATGATGTAGAACGCCGTTGTCGTGTCGTTGAAGAACTCAGACATGATGGCCTCCATGCCTGATGACAGGAAGTGACATCAGCAGGTCAGGTTTGAACTCTTTTAGCTCGACTCGGGACTCGACTGCCTTGACTCGGGACTCGACTGCCAGACTGGGACCATGACTTCCTCAACTCGGGACTCGGCAGTCTAGACTCAGGACTCAATTGCCTCGACTTGGGACTTGACTGTCTAGACTCGAACCATGACTTCCTTGACTCGGGATTCGACAGCATCGACTCGGGACTTGACTGTCTAGACTTGGATCATAACTGCCTCGAGTCGGGACTTGACTGTCTAGACTCGGGATTCCCAGTGCTTCGACTCGGGACTTGACTGTCTAGACTCGGGATTCCCAGTGCTTCGACTCGGGACTTGACTGTCTAGACTCGGGATTCCCAGTGCTTCGACTCGGGACTTGACTGTCTAGACTCGGGCCATGACTTCCTCGACTCGGGACTTGACTGTCTAGACTTGGATCATAACTGCCTCGAGTCGGGACTTGACTGTCTAGACTCGGGATTCCCAGTGCTTCGACTCGGGACTTGACTGTCTAGACTCGGGATTCCCAGTGCTTCGACTCGGGACTTGACTGTCTAGACTCGGGATTCCCAGTGCTTCGACTCGGGACTTGACTGTCTAGACTTGGGATTCCCAGTGCTTCGACTCTGGAATTGACTGTCTAGACTTGGGATTCCCAGTGCTTCGACTCTGGAATTGACTGTCTAGACTCGGACCATGACTGCCTCGACCCGGGACTTGACGGACTTCACTGTCTTGACAGGAACCCTGTAACTCAACTGTCTCGACCAAGACTAGATTTCGGCCTAGTCCTGTCTCGACTTGGGACTTGACTGTCTCAACTCGCGCTTTGACCGTCCTGACTAGCAACTTGACAAGCTTGACTTTCTAGGATGTGGACTTACCAACGAGAGCCAGGATGACGGTGAGCAGAGGGGCTGCTGGGAAGGCGATGGTCATGTTCATCTCCAACATCTGAAGAAGATCCACTGAGGGGGGACAGACCGAGACCAGGTCAACACACAGCTGATGGTTTAATGACGTGGTTTATATATTCTGGACTCACACAAATACTCTGTTCAAGTACTGGATCACATATTCCACTCCCTGATATAATTTATTTAAACTGAAAATCATCAGTCGAGTCAGTTACCAAAGATCTTCAACTGGACCAGACTGAACTGAACTACACTGAACTGGACTTGACTGGAATACCTTAGACTGGATTACACTATGCTGGACTGGGCTACATTAAACTGGACTACATTGGAATAAACTGAACCGGTCTGTTCTGTTCTGAGGCAGTTATTTAACTTCTTAGACTGGATTACATTAAACCATTCTGGACTCGACTACAATGAACAGGTCTGAACTGGACTGGGTTACATTGAACCCTTCTGGACTGGACTACAATGAACTGGTCTGGACCAGATGCTGTGTGGACATGAGGTCTTGCGTAAACTGACCGATGAAGACGAAGATCTGGTGGTGAGAATATCTCAGCAGCATCGACACGGACAGAGTCTGAAAAACACAAAACGAACACTGAACAACCTCAGAACCGTCAAACTACAGCAACCAGCAGTCTAAAACTATCCAAATGAATCATATTTAACTTTTATCTTGTTCCGTTAAACGTCCTCTTCCTCCTGAAACACAACCTCTCACCGACAGATGTTCTGTCTTATTTATGGAAGTCTGAATTTGTCTGTGTATTTAAAAGATGAATTTCACCAGTTTTCACTGCAGACTAGTGAACACCGTCAGTCGTCACCGCTACAGCTGCTGTAGACCATTAGAACTTCTTCACTTACGAATATGACCATGATGACGAAAGCGGCCAGGTAGGAGGTTCTGGCCATCCACATGCTGACGAAGCGGTAATGTTCTCCAGACACCACATTTCTCAGGAACCCTGCAGAGAACCACACTGTGACATCAACAACCTGCTGATGATTACCTTTTCAATGCCAGATCAACCAGAAACCCGGTTCTGTGATCAAAAGTAAGGAGCCAAAGGAACCTGGGTTCTGTAATCGGAGTAGGGGATTAGAAGAACTCTGGTTCGGTAATCGGAGTAAGGGATTAGAAGAACTCTGGTTCTGTAATCGGAGTAGGGGATTAGAAGAACTCTGGTTCGGTAATCGGAGTAAGGGATTAGAGGAACTCTGGTTCTGTAATCGGAGTAGGGGATTAGAAGAACTCTGGTTCGGTAATCGGAGTAAGGGATTAGAAGAACTCTGGTTCTGTAATCGGAGTAGGGGATTAGAAGAACTCTGGTTCGGTAATCGGAGTAAGGGATTAGAGGAACTCTGGTTCTGTAATCGGAGTAGGGGATTAGAAGAACTCTGGTTCGGTAATCGGAGTAAGGGATTAGAAGAACTCTGGTTCGGTAATCGGAGTAGGGGATTAGAGAATCTCTGGTTCGGTAATCGGAGTAGGGGATTAGAGGATCTCTGGTTCGGAGTAGGGCATTAGAGAATCTCTGGTTCGGTAATCGGAGTAGGAGATTAGAGGAACTCTGGTTCGGTAATCGGAGTAGGGCATTAGAGAATCTCTGGTTCGGTAATCGGAGTAGGGCATTAGAGGAACTCTAGTTCGGCAATCTGAGTAGGGCATTAGAGGATCTCTGGTTCGGTAATCGAAGTAGGGCATTAGAGGAACTCTGGTTCGGTAATCGGAGTAGGGCATTAGAGGAACTCTGGTTCGGTAATCGGAGTAGGGCATTAGAGGAACTCTGGTTTGGTAATCGGTGTAGGGGACTTACTTTTTACTATTTTATTTTAAATTAACCTTTGACCTCTCTCTCTTTACCCTTTATGTCTCTACCTTTGTTCTCCTCGTTCTCAGCGAGCGCCTTCACACTGGACATCAGGATGTCGTCGTAGCCCAAAAACTCATCGAGCAGGAAGCGACTGAAGCCGTCACCGAAACACTCGTCCTTCATGGGATCTGAACAGGTGCACAGGTTACATCACATGTGTTAGAGTCATGTGACTGTGAGGAAGACAGGTGTTAAAGTCATGTGACTGTGAGGCTTACAGGTGTGAAAGTGTCTCACCGAGAGTGACGACCATGACGGGGATGTTGAGTCTCTGTCTGGTGCTCTGAGACAGACGCAGGAAACCGTACTCCAGAGAATACTCCACGATGTACTCCTCCTGAGGCCACACTGAGACAACAACAGATATCAACAGACATCAACAGACATCACCAACAGTCATCAGCAGTCACCAACAGTCATCGACAGTCACCGACAGACATCGACAGTCACCCACAGTCACCAACAGACATCACCAACAGTCATCGACAGTCATCAACAGACATCACTGACAGTCATCATCAGTCATCAACAGTCATCACCGACAGTCATCACCAACAGTCATCGACAGTCATCAGCAGTCACCAACAGACACCAACAGACATCAGCAGTCACCAACAGTCATCGACAGTCATCAACAGTCATCATCAGTCATCAGCAGTCACCAACAGACACCAACAGACATCAACAGTCATCAACAGTCACCAACAGACACCAACAGACATCAGCAGTCACCAACAGTCATCGACAGTCATCAACAGTCATCATCAGTCATCAGCAGTCACCAACAGACACCAACAGACATCAACAGTCATCAACAGTCACCAACAGACATCGACAGTCACCAACAGTCACCAACAGACATCGACAGTCACCAACAGTCATCGACAGTCACCAACAGTCATCGACAGTCACCAACAGTCATCGACAGTCACCAACAGACATCGACAGTCACCAACAGACATCGACAGTCACCAACAGTCATCAACAGTCATCAACAGTCACCAACAGTCACCAACAGACATCGACAGTCACCAACAGTCATCAACAGTCACCAACAGACATCGACAGTCACCAACAGACATCAAAAGTTATCAACAGTCACCAACAGACATCGACAGTCACAACAGACATCACCAACAGTCATCGACAGTCACCAACAGACATCGACAGTCACAACAGACATCAAAAGTTATCAACAGTCACCAACAGTCACCAACAGTCATCGACAGTCACCAACAGACATCGACAGTCATCGACAGTCACCAACAGTCATCGACAGTCACCAACAGACATCGACAGTCACCAACAGACATCACCAACAGTCATCGACAGTCACCAACAGACATCGACAGTCACAACAGACATCACCAACAGTCATCGACAGTCACCAACAGTCATCGACAGTCACCAACAGACATCAAAAGTTATCAACAGTCACCAACAGTCACCAACAGTCATCGACAGTCACCAACAGTCATCGACAGTCACCAACAGTCATCGACAGTCACCAACAGTCACCAACAGACATCGACAGTCATCGACAGTCACCAACAGTCATCGACAGTCACCAACAGACATCGACAGTCACCAACAGACATCACCAACAGTCATCGACAGTCACCAACAGACATCGACAGTCACAACAGACATCACCAACAGTCATCGACAGTCACCGACAGTCATCAACACTCATCGACAGTCATCAACAGTCACCAACAGACATCACCAAAAGTCACCAACAGTCATTAGCATTCATCGACAGTCATCGACAGTCACCAACAGACATCGACAGTCACCAACAGACATCGACAGTCATTGACAGTCATCGACAGTCATCGACAGACATCGACAGTCACCAACAGACATCGACAGTCATTGACAGTCATCGACAGTCATCGACAGTCATCAACAGTCACCAACAGACATCGACAGTCACCAACAGTCATCAACAGTCACCAACAGACATCGACAGTCACCAACAGACATCAAAAGTTATCAACAGTCATCAACAGTCACCAACAGTCATCGACAGTCACCAACAGACATCGACAGTCACCCACAGTCATCGACAGTCACCAACAGTCATCGACAGTCACCAACAGTCATCGACAGTCACAACAGACATCACCAACAGTCATCGACAGTCACCAACAGACATCGACAGTCACAACAGACATCACCAACAGTCATCGACAGTCACCAACAGTCATCGACAGTCACCAAAAGACATCGACAGTCACCAACAGACATTGACAGTCACAACAGACATCACCAACAGTCATCGACAGTCACCGACAGATATCGACAGTCACAACAGACATCACCAACAGTCATCGACAGTCACCAACAGTCATCGACAGTCACCAAAAGACATCGACAGTCACCAACAGACATCGACAGTCACAACAGACATCACCAACAGTCATCGACAGTCACCAACAGTCATCGACAGTCACCAACAGACATCGACAGTCATCGACAGTCACCAACAGTCATCGACAGTCACCAACAGACATCGACAGTCACCAACAGACATCACCAACAGTCATCGACAGTCACCAACAGACATCGACAGTCACAACAGACATCACCAACAGTCATCGACAGTCACCGACAGTCATTAACACTCATCGACAGTCATCAACAGTCACCAACAGACATCACCAAAAGTCACCAACAGTCATTAGCATTCATCGACAGTCATCGACAGTCACCAACAGACATCGACAGTCACCAACAGACATCGACAGTCACCAACAGACATCGACAGTCACCAACAGACATCGACAGTCACCAACAGACATCGACAGTCATTGACAGTCATCGACAGTCATCGACAGACATCGACAGTCATTGACAGTCATCGACAGTCATCGACAGTCACCAACAGACATCGACAGTCACCAACAGACATCGACAGTCATTGACAGACATCGACAGTCACCAACAGACATCGACAGTCATTGACAGTCATCGACAGTCATCGACAGTCATCAACAGTCACCAACAGACATCGACAGTCACCAACAGTCATCAACAGTCACCAACAGACATCGACAGTCACCAACAGACATCAAAAGTTATCAACAGTCATCAACAGTCACCAACAGTCATCGACAGTCACCAACAGACATCGACAGTCACCCACAGTCATCGACAGTCACCAACAGTCATCGACAGTCACCAACAGTCATCGACAGTCACAACAGACATCACCAACAGTCATCGACAGTCACCAACAGTCATCGACAGTCACCAAAAGACATCGACAGTCACCAACAGACATCGACAGTCACAACAGACATCACCAACAGTCATCGACAGTCACCGACAGATATCGACAGTCATCGACAGTCACCAACAGTCATCGACAGTCACCAACAGACATCAAAAGTTATCAACAGTCACCAACAGTCATCGACAGTCACCAACAGTCATCGACAGTCACCAACAGACATCGACAGTCATCGACAGTCACCAACAGTCATCGACAGTCACCAACAGACATCGACAGTCACCAACAGACATCACCAACAGTCATCGACAGTCACCAACAGACATCGACAGTCACAACAGACATCACCAACAGTCATCGACAGTCACCGACAGTCATCAACAGTCATCGACAGTCATCAACAGTCACCAACAGACATCACCAAAAGTCACCAACAGTCATTAGCATTCATCGACAGTCATCGACAGTCACCAACAGACATCGACAGTCACCAACAGACATCGACAGTCATTGACAGTCATCGACAGTCACCAACAGTCATCAACAGTCACCAACAGTCACCAACAGTCATCGACAGTCACCCACAGTCACCAACAGACATCGACAGTCACCAACAGTCATCGACAGTCACCCACAGTCACCAACAGACATCGACAGTCACCCACAGTCACCAACAGACATCAAAAGTTATCAACAGTCATCGACAGTCACCGACAGTCATCGACAGTCACCAACAGTCATCGACAGTCACCAACAGACATCACCAACAGTCATCGACAGTCACCGACAGTCATCGACAGTCACCAACAGACATCACCAACAGACATCGACAGTCACCAACAGACATCGACAGTCATTGACAGTCATTGACAGTCATCGACAGTCACCAACAGTCATCAACAGTCACCAACAGTCACCAACAGTCATCGACAGTCACCCACAGTCACCAACAGACATCGACAGTCACCCACAGTCACCAACAGTCACCAACAGACATCAAAAGTTATCAACAGTCATCGACAGTCACCGACAGTCATCGACAGTCACCAACAGACATCACCAACAGTCATCGACAGTCACCAACAGACATCGACAGTCACAACAGTCATCGACAGTCATCGACAGTCATCGACAGTCACCGACAGTCACCGACAGTCACCAACAGACATCGACAGTCACAACAGACATCACCAACAGTCACCGACAGTCACCGACAGTCACCGACAGTCACCAACAGTCATCAACAGTCATCAACAGACAGACTGCTGCAGTGTGACTGATCAGAATCCATTGTTAGATTTAAAATCTTCATCTTTAGAGGAACTCTTCCTCTTGTTCTGGTTAAAGGTCACTGAGACTTTGCTGATCTACAACCTTTACACAATGAAGAGGAGGAGGAGGAGGAGGAGGAGAGAGGAAGAGATGGAGGAAGAGGAGAGGAAGAGATGGAGGAGGAGAGAGGAAGAGATGGAGGAAGAGGAGGAGCAGGAGGACGAGGGTTTACCTGCTCTGGTCATCATCTCCAGCTCAGACACTGAGTCCTTCAGCGGCTGCATACCTTTAGTGGTCTGGCTGAAGGAGACATCCTGACTGTCATTCACACCTCCTCCTCCTCCTGCTGCTCCTGCTGCTCCTCCTCCTCCTCCAACCAGAGCTGGCTTCAGACGAGGCTCCATGTCCAGCTCAAACTGCAGCAGCAAACACAGCAGAGACATTTCTTATCAAAGCTGATTTAATCAAACAGTTCCAGGATCTAATCTGAAAACTACAGGAACTAACTCTTGCTGACTCCTCCCACCCCTCTCCCGCTGGCTCCTCCCACCCCTCTCCCGCTGACTCCTCCCACCCCTCTCCCGCTGTCTCCTCCCACCTCTCTCTCCCTGACTCCTCCCACCTCTCTCCCGCTGACTCCTCCCAGCCCTCTCCCGCTGACTCCTCCCACCTCTCTCCCCCTGACTCCTCCCACCTCTCTCCCCTGCTGACTCCTCCCACCTCTCCCGCTGACTCCTCCCACCTCTCTCCCGCTGACTCCTCCCACCTCTCTCCCGCTGACTCCTCCCACCTCTCTCCCGCTGACTCCTCCCACCTCTCTCCCGCTGACTCCTCCCACCCCTCTCCCGCTGACTCCTCCCACCCCTCTCCCGCTGACTCCTCCCACCCCTCTCCCGCTGTCTCCTCCCACCTCTCTCTCCCTGACTCATCCTACCCCTCTCCCGCTGACTCCTCCCAACCCTCTCCCGCTGTCTCCTCCCACCTCTCTCCCGCTGACTCCTCCCAGCCCTCTCCCGCTGACTCCTCCCACCCCTCTCCCGCTGTCTCCTCCCACCTCTCTCCCGCTGACTCCTCCCACCTCTCTCCCGCTGACTCCTCCCACCTCTCTCCCGCTGACTCCTCCCACCTCTCTCCCCCTGACTCCTCCCAACCCTCTCCCCTGCTGACTCCTCCCACCTCTCTCCCACTGACTCCTCCCACCTCTCTCCCGCTGACTCCTCCCACCCCTCTCCCGCTGACTCCTCCCACCCCTCTCCCGCTGACTCCTCCCACCCCTCTCCCGCTGACTCCTCCCACCTCTCTCCCGCTGACTCCTCCCACCTTTCTCCTGCTGATTCCTCCCACCTCTCTCCTGCTGACTCCTCCCACCTCTCTCCCGCTGACTCCTCCCACCTCTCTCCCGCTGACTCCTCCCACCCCTCTCCCGCTGACTCCTCCCACCTCTCTCCCGCTGACTCCTCCCACCCTTCTCCTGCTGATTCCTCCCACCTCTCTCCTGCTGATTCCTCCCACCTCTCTCCTGCTGACTCCTCCCACCTCTCTCACAGTGACTCCTCCCACCTCTCTCCCGCTGACTCCTCCCACCTCTCTCCTCACCTGCACTGAGCTGTTGTCAAACATCTCCAGGGTCATCTCCTCCTCCTCCTCGTCTTCCTCCTGCAGCGCTGCCAGGCTGAGCCCCACCACTCCTCCTGCTCCTCCTCCCCCCTCCTCAGCCTCCAGCTCCTCCTGGAGGCCCGAGGAGTCGTAGTACTGCAGGAAGACGGGAGCCCGGCTGGAGTTCCTCTGGATCTCGACCCGCAGGATGCCGTCGCGAGGCCAGCGCTCCCTCACCACCTCCAGACAGTTGATGGGCGAGCGAGAGAAGGCGATGTGGATGTAGGCGAGGATGAAGAGGACGAAGAGCGCCTGACCAGGAGCAGAGAGGAGCAGAGAGGAGCAGAGAGGAACAGAGAGGAACAGAGAGGAGGAGAGAGGAGGAGCAGGGAGGAACAGAGAGGAGTAGAGAGGAGCAGAGAGGAGCAGGGAGGAGGAGAGAGGAGTAGAGAGGAGTAGAGAGGAGGAGAGAGGAACAGAGAGGAGCAGAGAGGAACAGGGAGGAGCAGAGTGGAGCAGGGAGGAGCAGAGAGGAGGAGAGAGGAGGAGAGAGGAACAGAGTGGAGCAGAGTGGAGCAGGGAGGAGCAGAGAGGAGGAGAGAGGAGGAGAGAGGAACAGAGAGGAGCAGAGTGGAGCAGGGAGGAGCAGAGAGGAGGAGAGAGGAGGAGAGAGGAACAGAGAGGACCAGAGTGGAGCAGGGAGGAGCAGAGAGGAGGAGAGAGGAACAGAGAGGAGCAGAGAGGAGCAGGGAGGAACAGAGAGGAGCAGAGAGGAACAGAGAGGAGCAGAGAGGAGCAGAGAGGAACAGAGAGGAGCAGAGAGGAACAGAGAGGAGCAGAGAGGAGCAGAGAGGAGCAGAGAGGAACAGAGAGGAGGAGAGAGGAGCAGAGAGGAGCAGGGAGGAACAGAGAGGAGCAGAGAGGAGGAGAGAGGAACAGAGAGGAGCAGAGAGGAGCAGAGAGGAACAGAGAGGAACAGAGAGGAGCAGGGAGGAACAGAGAGGAGGAGAGAGGAACAGAGAGGAGCAGAGAGGAGCAGGGAGGAACAGAGAGGAGGAGAGAGGAACAGAGAGGAGCAGAGAGGAGCAGGGAGGAACAGAGAGGAGGAGAGAGGAACAGAGAGGAGCAGGGAGGAACAGAGAGGAACAGAGAGGAACAGAGAGGAACAGAGAGGAACAGGGAGGAGCAGGGAGGAACAGAGAGGAACAGGGAGGAGCAGGGAGGAACAGAGAGGAGCAGAGAGGAGGAGAGAGGAACAGAGAGGAGCAGAGAGGAGCAGGGAGGAGCAGAGAGGAGGAGAGAGGAACAGAGAGGAGCAGAGAGGAGCAGAGAGGAACAGAGAGGAACAGAGAGGAGCAGAGAGGAGCAGGGAGGAGCAGAGAGGAGGAGAGAGGAACAGAGAGGAGCAGAGAGGAGCAGAGAGGAACAGAGAGGAACAGAGAGGAGCAGGGAGGAACAGAGAGGAGGAGAGAGGAACAGAGAGGAGCAGAGAGGAGCAGGGAGGAACAGAGAGGAGCAGAGAGGAGCAGGGAGGAGCAGAGAGGAGGAGAGAGGAACAGAGAGGAGCAGAGAGGAGCAGAGAGGAACAGAGAGGAACAGAGAGGAACAGAGAGGAACAGAGAGGAACAGAGAGGAGCAGGGAGGAACAGAGAGGAACAGAGAGGAACAGAGAGGAGCAGGGAGGAACAGAGAGGAGGAGAGAGGAACAGAGAGGAACAGAGAGGAGGAGAGAGGAGCAGAGAGGAACAGAGAGGAACAGAGAGGAACAGAGAGGAACAGAGAGGAACAGGGAGGAGCAGGGAGGAGCAGGGAGGAACAGAGAGGAACAGAGAGGAACAGAGAGGAACAGAGAGGAGCAGGGAGGAACAGAGAGGAACAGAGAGGAACAGAGAGGAACAGAGAGGAACAGGGAGGAGCAGGGAGGAACAGAGAGGAACAGAGAGGAACAGAGAGGAACAGAGAGGAGCAGGGAGGAACAGAGAGGAACAGAGAGGAACAGAGAGGAACAGAGAGGAACAGAGAGGAACAGGGAGGAACAGAGAGGAACAGAGAGGAACAGAGAGGAACAGGGAGGAGCAGGGAGGAACAGAGAGGAACAGAGAGGAACAGAGAGGAACAGAGAGGAGCAGGGAGGAACAGAGAGGAACAGAGAGGAACAGAGAGGAACAGAGAGGAACAGGGAGGAGCAGGGAGGAACAGAGAGGAGCAGAGAGGAACAGAGAGGAACAGAGAGGAGCAGGGAGGAACAGAGAGGAACAGAGAGGAACAGAGAGGAACAGAGAGGAACAGAGAGGAACAGGGAGGAGCAGGGAGGAACAGAGAGGAGCAGAGAGGAACAGAGAGGAGCAGGGAGGAACAGAGAGGAACAGAGAGGAACAGAGAGGAACAGGGAGGAGCAGGGAGGAACAGAGAGGAACAGAGAGGAACAGAGAGGAACAGGGAGGAGCAGAGAGGAACAGAGAGGAACAGAGAGGAACAGAGAGGAACAGAGAGGAGCAGGGAGGAACAGAGAGGAACAGAGAGGAACAGAGAGGAACAGGGAGGAGGAGAGAGGAACAGAGAGGAGCAGAGAGGAGCAGGGAGGAACAGAGAGGAGGAGAGAGGAACAGAGAGGAGCAGAGAGGAGGAGAGAGGAACAGAGAGGAGCAGAGAGGAGCAGGGAGGAACAGAGAGGAGGAGAGAGGAACAGAGAGGAGCAGAGAGGAGCAGGGAGGAACAGAGAGGAGGAGAGAGGAACAGAGAGGAGCAGAGAGGAACAGAGAGGAGGAGAGAGGAGCAGGGAGGAACAGAGAGGAGCAGAGAGGAACAGAGAGGAACAGAGAGGAACAGAGAGGAGGAGAGAGGAGTTAATACTGTCATGGAGAACGCCTCCTCTAACACGATGCTAGGCTTATTAACATTCAGTTAACCGCGAGGTAACGGCAGCTCGCCGTTACCAGATGTTGAGTAACAGTAAATGTGAAACTAAACACTAACGGTTAACTGAACACATCTGGAACACATGTGGAACTGGCTTAAATAAACGAAAGGTCGAATTTTAACAAATGTATTCATTGATTTGTGTGTGTATTTCTGTGGCGTCGTGAGTCTGGCGGTAAATGATATGTGCCAGCCAATCAGGTGAGCAGACTCCACTATAAAAGGGTTGTGATGCAACCTGACCTCGGCCCGCCGGGTACCAACCTGACCTCGGCCCGCCACACCTCGTCTCTCTACAGGAGGCGTTTCACACCTCGTCTCTCTACAGGAGGCGTTTCACACCTCGTCTCTCTACAGGAGGCCTTTCACACCTCGTCTCTCTACAGGAGGCGTTTCACACCTCGTCTCTCTACAGGAGGCCTTTCACACCTCGTCTCTCTACAGGAGGCCTTTCACACCTCGTCTCTCTACAGGAGGCGTTTCACACCTCGTGTCTCTACAGGAGGCGTTTCACACCTCGTGTCTCTACAGGAGGCCTTTCACACCTCGTGTCTCTACAGGAGGCCTTTCACACCTCGTCTCTCTACAGGAGGCCTTTCACACCTCGTCTCTCTACAGGAGGCCTTTCACACCTCGTGTCTCTACAGGAGGCGTTTCACACCTCGTCTCTCTACAGGAGGCGTTTCACACCTCGTCTCTCTACAGGAGGCCTTTCACACCTCGTCTCTCTACAGGAGGCCTTTCACACCTCGTCTCTCTACAGGAGGCGTTTCACACCTCGTCTCTCTACAGGAGGCCTTTCACACCTCGTCTCTCTACAGGAGGCCTTTCACACCTCGTGTCTCTACAGGAGGCCTTTCACACCTCGTGTCTCTACAGGAGGCGTTTCACACCTCGTCTCTCTACAGGAGGCCTTTCACACCTCGTGTCTCTACAGGAGGCGTTTCACACCTCGTGTCTCTACAGGAGGCGTTTCACACCTCGTCTCTCTACAGGAGGCGTTTCACACCTCGTCTCTCTACAGGAGGCGTTTCACACCTCGTCTCTCTACAGGAGGCCTTTCACACCTCGTCTCTCTACAGGAGGCGTTTCACACCTCGTGTCTCTACAGGAGGCGTTTCACACCTCGTGTCTCTACAGGAGGCGTTTCACACCTCGTCTCTCTACAGGAGGCGTTTCACACCTCGTGTCTCTACAGGAGGCCTTTCACACCTCGTCTCTCTACAGGAGGCCTTTCACACCTCGTCTCTCTACAGGAGGCCTTTCACACCTCGTCTCTCTACAGGAGGCGTTTCACACCTCGTCTCTCTACAGGAGGCCTTTCACACCTCGTCTCTCTACAGGAGGCCTTTCACACCTCGTGTCTCTACAGGAGGCGTTTCACACCTCGTCTCTCTACAGGAGGCGTTTCACACCTCGTCTCTCTACAGGAGGCGTTTCACACCTCGTGTCTCTACAGGAGGCGTTTCACACCTCGTCTCTCTACAGGAGGCGTTTCACACCTCGTCTCTCTACAGGAGGCCTTTCACACCTCGTCTCTCTACAGGAGGCCTTTCACACCTCGCGTCTCTACAGGAGGCGTTTCACACCTCGTGTCTCTACAGGAGGCGTTTCACACCTCGTCTCTCTACAGGAGGCGTTTCACACCTCGTCTCTCTACAGGAGGCGTTTCACACCTCGTCTCTCTACAGGAGGCCTTTCACACCTCGTCTCTCTACAGGAGGCGTTTCACACCTCGTGTCTCTATAGGAGGCGTTTCACACCTCGTGTCTCGTTCCTACCTTGAGCAGGACGAAGAACTCGAACACTCTCCTGAAGGAGGGGGGGAAGAGGCGTGCGTAGGTGACGGCCATCTTGAAGAAGAGGGCGTGAAAGAGGCGGTCCCGGACGTTGATGAGGGGGTTCTGGTTGATGTTGGGGTTCCTGACCCGGTTGGGAGGAGTCCCCATGTTGTTGTTGTTGTTGTTGTTCAGAGGGACGTTGTTGTTGTTGGCCTGGTTCTCAGACATGATCTCACTCTGCAGGAACAGCTGCTTCTAGGTCAGCATGGTCCTCACAGGAAGGACAGACTCTGACCTCAGATCAGGTGATGAAGGGCTCTATTCACACCTGATGAGAGCTGAGGGACTCAACTACTTCACACAGACCACACTGAAAATGAACCAGAGAGAACTTTGATTAATGAACCGATCGTTTCACACGTTTATCGATTAATGAGCCTGAACGTCACGATGAGGACGGGTTGTTGCCAAATGTCTCAGAACTCTGTCCATGCTAACGATGCTAACGGAGCTAACGATGCTAACGATGCTAACGGAGCTAACGATGCTAACGATGCTAACGGAGCTAACGATGCTAACGATGCTAACGATGCTAACGGAGCTAACGATGCTAACGATGCTAACGATGCTAACGGAGCTAACGATGCTAACGATGCTAACGGAGCTAACGATGCTAACGATGCTAACGATGCTAACGGTGCTAACAGTGATTACCTGTTACTGAGTCTGTGTCCATGCTAACGGAGCTAACGATGCTAACGGAGCTAACGATGCTAACGATGCTAACAGTGATTACCTGTTACTGAGTCTGTGTCCATGCTAACGGAGCTAACGATGCTAACGGTGCTAACGGTTCCTCTCCGGTGTTGTCATCTGATCAAACGGACCCAGAACCGCAGCAGCTCTCCGGTTAGCCTCCAGTAGAGCAGCTAGCAGCAGCAGCTCTCCGGTTAGCCTCCAGTAGAGCAGCTAGCAGCAGCAGCTCTCCGGTTAGCCTCCAGTAGAGCAGCTAGCAGCAGCAGCTCTCCGGTTAGCCTCCAGTAGAGCAGCTAGCAGCAGCAGCTGGTTGACCAGTAGCGTTAGCAGTGTAGTAGAGCTGTTAGCTGTTAGCAGGTTCAGACTCTGTGGAGCTCTACTTTAATCTGAAACACCTGAGACTAACGGAGCTAACGATGCTAACACAGCTAGCACAGCTAGCACAGCTAACACAGCTAGCAGAGACTGACGGCTGCTGAGCGGAACAACAACCACACCGGAAATACGGGTCCTCCTGAATGTGGGCGCTGAACCCTGAGATATGTCTGACAGGTGCAAAGCCTTTATTCTGTTATAATTATGAGTTATTCTGTTATAATTATGAGTTATTCTGTTATAATAATGAGTTATTATGTTATAATAATGAGTTATTGTGTTATAATAATGAGTTATTCTGTTATAATTATGAGTTATTCTGTTATAATTATGAGTTATTATGTTATAATTATGAGTTATTCTGTTATAATAATGAGTTATTCTGTTATAATTATGAGTTATTCTGTTATAATTATGAGTTATTGTGTTATAATAATGAGTTATTCTGTTATAATAATGAGTTATTGTGTTATAATAATGAGTTATTGTGTTATAATAATGAGTTATTCTGTTATAATTATGAGTTATTCTGTTATAATTATGAGTTATTCTGTTATAATAATGAGTTATTCTGTTATAATTATGAGTTATTCTGTTATAATTATGAGTTATTATGTTATAATAATGAGTTATTCTGTTATAATTATGAGTTATTCTGTTATAATTATGAGTTATTATGTTATAATAATGAGTTATTCTGTTATAATTATGAGTTATTCTGTTATAATTATGAGTTATTATGTTATAATTATGAGTTATTCTGTTATAATAATGAGTTATTCTGTTATAATTATGAGTTATTCTGTTATAATAATGAGTTATTCTGTTATAATAATGAGTTATTGTTTTATAATAATGAGTTATTGTGTTATAATAATGAGTTATTGTGTTATAATAATGAGTTATTCTGTTATAATAATGAGTTATTGTGTTATAATAATGAGTTATTGTGTTATAATAATGAGTTATTGTGTTATAATAATGAGTTATTGTGTTATAATAATGAGTTATTCTGTTATAATTATGAGTTATTCTGTTATAATTATGAGTTATTCTGTTATAATAATGAGTTATTATGTTATAATTATGAGTTATTGTGTTATAATAATGAGTTATTCTGTTATAATAATGAGTTATTGTGTTATAATAATGAGTTATTCTGTTATAATTATGAGTTATTCTGTTATAATTATGAGTTATTCTGTTATAATAATGAGTTATTATGTTATAATTATGAGTTATTATGTTATAATAATGAGTTATTGTGTTATAATTATGAGTTATTATGTTATAATTATGAGTTATTCTGTTATAATAATGAGTTATTCTGTTATAATAATGAGTTATTGTGTTATAATTATGAGTTATTCTGTTATAATAATGAGTTATTGTGTTATAATAATGAGTTATTATGTTATAACCAGATAAATAGTTGTTAGATCAAGAAATGTTCTTGTTATAACGTAATAAGTTTGTGTGTCATAATAATGTGAAAAACATCTTATAATATATACATAATAATAATAATAATAATAATAATAATAATAATACAATCTTCATGTTAAAATGTGGTAGTGTTCTGCAGCAACACGCTGCTGTAATAAACGGACCAACATATGTTAATATATATATCTATATGTATATATAGATATATATATATAGATATAGATATACATATAGATATATAGATATAGATATAGATATGTATATCTATATCTATATCTATATATGTATAGATATAGATATACAAATAGATATAGATATATATAGATATAGATATAGATATACAAATAGATATAGATATATATAGATATAGATATATCTATATCTATATCTATATATAGATATAGATATATCTATATCTATATCTATACATATATAGATATAGATATAGATATACATATCTATATCTATATATATACAGATATAGATATACATATAGATCTATATGTAGATCTATATATAGATCTACATATAGATATAGATATACATATAGATATATCTATATCTAGATATACATATAGATATACATACATATAGATACATGTATATCTATATCTATATCTATATATGTGCGCGTGCGCGTGTGTTGGAAGAGCCTGGAAGGACTCGCTCGGGGTGAAATGTTCCATAGTGTTCCTGTAGAGGAAGCTGCCCCGCCGGCGCCATGTTGAACAAACAGCCCACAGTGTAACAGAGAGACAGAGAAACACGGTGCACATCACTGAAACACTGTACATGAAACAATAAAACAGTAAGATAAATACAAGTTTTAATCCCGTGTTACAGTTAATTTAAATGTTTTACAGACAGGCGCATGTACAGACAGCCCTGCGACCGGCGGGGTCCTGACACTGTGATAGCTCCGTTAGCTCCGTTAGCTCCGTTACACCAGAGAGCTGCTACAGTTAAGACCTTCTACCCATTATACATACATTATATATACTATATACACACATTATATACATTATACACACATCATATACATGATATACACTCTATCTCTATCTGACAGAGAGCTGCTGCAGTCAGATGATCTGTGTCTGTAGAGCCGCTCAGCTCTGACCGGCTCTACAGACACTAACCCTAACCCATCTGACCGGCTCTTTGCTTCTTTAAAGGTTCCAAACGGATTTATTACATTCATTTACGTCATCTGATCTGAAGTCAGAGCGAGGTAAGCTAACAGCTAACAGCTAGTAGCTAACTGCTAACATTTAACAGCTAACAGCTAACAGCTAACTGCTAACAGCTAACAGCTAGCAGCTAACAGCTAACTGCTAGCAGCTAACAGCTAGTAGCTAACTGCTAGCAGCTAACAGCTAGCAGCTAACTGCTAACAGCTAGTAGCTAACAGCTAACTGCTAACAGCTAGCAGATAGTAGCTAACTGCTAACTGCTAGCAGCTAACTGCTAGCAGCTAACTGCTAGCAGCTAACTGCTAGCAGCTAACTGCTAACAGCTAACGTTAGCAGCTGTAACCAGCTGTGAGTCACCTGTAACCAGCTGTGTTCACCTGTAACCAGCTGTGTTCACCTGTAGCCAGCTGTGTTCACCTGTAACCAGCTGTGAGTCACGTGAACCAGCTGTGAGTCACCTGTAACCAGCTGTGTTCACCTGTAACCAGCTGTGTTCACCTGAACCAGCTGTGAGTCACCTGTAACCAGCTGTGTTCACCTGTAACCAGCTGTGGTCACCTGAACCAGCTGTGAGTCACCTGTAACCAGCTGTGGTCACCTGAACCTGCTGTGTTCACCTGTAACCAGCTGTGTTCACCTGTAACCAGCTGTGGTCACCTGAACCAGCTGTGAGTCACCTGTAACCAGCTGTGGTCACCTGAACCAGTTGTGTTCACCTGTAACCAGCTGTGTTCACCTGTAACCAGCTGTGAGTCACCTGTAACCAGCTGTGTTCACCTGTAACCAGCTGTGGTCACCTGAACCAGCTGTGAGTCACCTGTGTGTCTGTGTCTTCAGGTGAGGTGTCCTGCTGGCCTCCAGCTTCTTCTTCTGTGGTTAAATCATGGAGTTGGCGTACGTGTGTGAGTGGGAGAAACGTCCAAAGAGCACTCACTGTCCCTCCGTCCCCCTGGTCTGCTCCTGGTCCTGCAGGAACCTGGTGGCCTTCACCACCGACCTGAAGAGTGAGGACGAAGACAAAGGTACCGACACACCTGCAGCACAGACACGCCACAGATACACCTGCAGCACAGACACACCCATCCAAACACCTGCAGCACAGACACGCCCATCAAAACACCTGTAGCACAGACACGCCCATCAAAACACCTGTAGCACAGACACACCACAGATACACCTGCAGCACAGACACACCCACAGATACACCTGCAGCACAGACACACCACAGATACACCTGCAGCACAGACACGCCCATCAAAACACCTGTAGCACAGACACACCTGCAGCACAGACACACCCACAGATACACCTGCAGCACAGACACACCACAGATACACCTGCAGTACATACACACCACAGATACACCTGAGGCACAGACACGCCCACCGACACACCTGCAGCACAGACACACCCAACAACACACCTGCAGCACAGACACACCCAACAACACACCTGCAGCACAGACACACCCACAGATACACCTGCAGCACAGACACGCCCATCAAAACACCTGTAGCACAGACACACCTGCAGCACAGACACACCCACAGATACACCTGCAGCACAGACACACCACAGATACACCTGCAGCACTGACACACCCACAGATACACCTGCAGCACAGACACGCCCATCAAAACACCTGTAGCACAGACACACCTGCAGCACAGACACACCCACAGATACACCTGCAGCACAGACACACCACAGATACACCTGAGGCACAGACACGCCCACCGACACACCTGCAGCACAGACACACCCAACAACACACCTGCAGCACAGACACACCCACCGACACACCTTCAGCACAGAACCATGAGCGGTTCTGAGTTCTGCGTCGTGTTTTATGAACCACTTCCTGTTTGTGTCCCAGATGGGAGTCACATGATCCACATCATCGACACTGAGCACCCCTGGGACGTCTACTCCATCAGCTCCGGACACACTGAGGTCATTTCCTGTCTGGAGTGGGACCAATCAGGTGAGAGCTCCACTCAGTCACACCTGGAACACCTTTATTGATCTGTTATTGAGCCGTTAATGAGTTTATTGATCTGTTATTGAGGTTATTGATGTTATTGATCTGTTATTGAGTTTCTTGATCTGTTATTGATCAGTTATTGAGTTTATTGATCTGTTATTGATCTGTTATTGATCAGTTATTGATCAGTTATTGAGTTTATTGATCTGTTATTGATCTGTTATTGATCAGTTATTGATCAGTTATTGATCTGTTATTGATCTGTTAGTGAGGTTATTGATGTTATTGATCTGTTAGTGAGGTTATTGATCTGTTATTGAGTTTATTGATCTGTTATTGATCAATTATTGATCCGTGGAGGTTCGAGGCTGCTGTCTGCTGACGGGGACGGACAGATTAAATGTTGGTCGATGTCGGACCACCTGGTGAACAGCTGGGAGAGCGTCCTGTCCAGCTCTCTGGACGGAGATCCCATCGTGGCGCTGAGCTGGCTGCACAACGGCGTGAAGCTGGCGCTACACGTGGAGATGGTAACACGCCGCCTGACACACAAACACTGAAACCTTTATTATAGATCTACGTTTCTACGGTTCTACGGTAAACTGATAACTGCCGTGTTCCTTGTCTCTTGCCGGTTCAGTCGGGTTCTACAAACTTCGGTGAGAAGTTTTCTCGGGTGAAGTTCTCTCCGTCTCTGACGCTGTTCGGCGGGAAGCCGATGGAGGGCTGGATGGCGGTGACGGTGAGCGGTTTGGTCACCGTGTCGCTGTTGAAGCCGGGCGGCGCGCTGCTGACTGCCAGCGAGAGTCTCTGCCGGCTGAGAGGACGGGTGGCGTTGGCCGACATCGCCTTCACCGGAGGAGGGAACATTGTGGTGGCGGCGACCGACGGCAGCAGCTCGTCCCCCGTCCAGTTCTACAAGGTCAGAACCGGAACCTGATTATCGTGGTGAGCTCTAACCTTTACCGGTTCCGGTAACGATAAACAGGTTCTCTGTGTTCAGGTGGTGGTGAGCGTGGTGAGCGAGAAGTGTCGCATCGACACCGAACTGTTACCGTCGCTGTTCCTCCGCTGCACCACCGACCCGCTGAGGAGGGAAAAATACCCCGCCGTCACCCACCTCAAGTTCCTCACCAGGGAGAACTCTGAACAGGTAACCAGGAGAACCAGGGAGAACTCTGAGTAGGGAACCAGAGATAACTCAAACTAGGGAACCAGGAGAACCATAGAGAACTCGAGGTAGGGAACCAGGAGAACCACAGAGAACTCAAAATAGGTAACCAGGAGAACCAGGGAGAACTCTGAGTAGGGAACCAGTAGAACCACAGAATTCTCTGAACAGGTAACCAGGAGAACCAGTACAAACAAATATCAGGAGTTCTGTTCTGACAGGTCACACAGAACCATCAGAACCAGAGAACCAGACAGAACATGTGTGTGTTGCAGGTTCTGCTGTGTGCGTCCAATCAGAGCGGCAGCATCGTGGAGTGTTGGTCTCTGAGGAAGGAGGGACTTCCTGTCAACAATATTTTCCAGCACCGATCACCAGTTGGTAAGGAACGCTGGTTAAACCAGTTCTAACTGAGGTTCTGACTCGGTGTTGGATGTTTGACCTCTGACCTCCTCCTGTGTCCAGTCGGGGAGAAGCAGCCGACCATCCTGAAGTGGAGGATCCTGACGACCACCAACGATCTGGAGCGAGTGTCGGCCGTCGCTCTGCCCAAACTGCCCATCTCCATCTCCAACACCGACCTGAAGGTGGCGTCAGACACCAAGTTCTGCCCCGGGCTCGGTGAGGAGATCTCTGTCAGTGTGTTAGTACCTGGACCAGGACCTGGTACCAGGACCTGGTCCTGAACCTGGACTCACCTCACCTGCAGACTGTCTGAGGGTCTCCTGTGTTTTCAGGTCTGGCTCTGGCCTTCCATGACGGCAGTATTCAGATCCTCCACCGTCTGTCCCTCCACACAATGGGGGTGTTCTACGGCTCCTCGTCCTCGTCCTCCGGTCAGAGACCCGGAGACGAGTCCGCCATCAAACGCCAAAGAACCGGAGGCCCCGCCCTCCACTTCAAGGCCCTGCAGTTCTCCTGGACTTCACTGGCACTGGCCGGAGTCGACAACCACGGCAAGGTGAGTCCACCTGAATACCTGCCGGTCAGGAAGCCGCCGCTGTGAAGACACGTCTACCTGTCAGCTGGTTAACGGCGTTTCCTCCTCAGCTCCACATGCTGCGGGTGTCGCCGTCGATGGGTCAGGTGCTGGAGATGAACACGACGCTGCGCCACCTGCTGTTCTTGCTGGAGTACTGCATGGTGACGGGCTACGACTGGTGGGACGTGCTGCTGCATGTGCAGCCCACCATGGTCCACAACCTGGTGGAGAAGCTGCACGAGGAGTACATGAGGCAGAACCAGGCGCTGCAGCAGGTCAGCAAGGCATGATGGGAGAACGGCGTTAGTGTTCTCTTATTTAAATACTTCAGAACCGGAAATATGTCTCTTAAAACTGGTTTGACTTCAAGATCACATCGTTTCTTTTTTCTTTTTTTATTTAAAGACAAAAAAATCATTTCAACTGACACTTCAACTGCTTTCACCCGTTACAGGTCAGCTAAACTCTGATTTACTCTGTCACTGACAGTCCAACTACTTTCAGATCTTTCACTTCAACTATCTCTCCCCCACTTCAACTATCTCCCCCCCACATCGACTATCTCCCCCACATCAACTATCTCCCCCACTTCAACTATCTCTCCCACTTCAACTATCTCCCCCCCACATCGACTATCTCCCCCACATCAACTATCTCCCCCACTTCAACTATCTCTCCCACTTCAACTATCTCCCCCCCACATCGACTATCTCCCCCACATCAACTATCTCCCCCACTTCAACTATCTCTCCCACTTCAACTATCTCCCCCCCACATCGACTATCTCCCCCACATCAACTATCTCCCCCCCACATCGACTATCTCCCCCACATCAACTATCTCCCCCCCACATCGACTATCTCCCCCACATCAACTATCTCCCCCACTTCAACTATCTCTCCCACTTCAACTATCTCCCCCCCACATCGACTATCTCCCCCACATCAACTATCTCCCCCACATCAACTATCTCCCCCACTTCAACTATCTCTCCCACTTCAACTATCTCCCCCCCACATCGACTATCTCCCCCACATCAACTATCTCCCCCCCACATCGACTATCTCCCCCACATCAACTATCTCCCCCACATCAACTATCTCCCCCACATCAACTATCTCCCCCACTTCAACTATCTCTCCCACTTCAACTATCTCCTCCCCACATCGACTATCTCCCCCACATCAACTATCTCCCCCCCACATCGACTATCTCCCCCACTTCAACTATCTCCCCCCACATCGACTATCTCCCCCACATCAACTATCTCCCCCACTTCAACTATCTCTCCCACTTCAACTATCTCACCCCCACATCGACTATCTCCCCCACTTCAACTATCTCCCCCCCACATCGACTATCTCCCCCATTTCAACTATCTCTCCCACTTCAACTATCTCCCCCCCACATCGACTATCTCCCCCACTTCAACTATCTCCCCCACTTCAACTATCTCCCCCCCACATCGACTATCTCCCCCACTTCAACTATCTCCCCCCCACATCGACTATCTCCCCCACTTCAACTATCTCCCCCACTTCAACTATCTCCCCCCCACATCGACTATCTCCCCCATTTCAACTATCTCCCCCACATCGACTATCTCCCCCACTTCAACTATCTCCCCCCCACATCGACTATCTCCCCCATTTCAACTATCTCTCCCACTTCAACTATCTCCCCCCCACATCGACTATCTCCCCCACTTCAACTATCTCCCCCACTTCAACTATCTCCCCCCCACATCGACTATCTCCCCCCCACATCGACTATCTCCCCCATTTCAACTATCTCTCCCACTTCAACTATCTCCCCCCCACATCGACTATCTCCCCCACTTCAACTATCTCCCCCACTTCAACTATCTCCCCCCCACATCGACTATCTCCCCCCCACATCGACTATCTCCCCCCCACTTCAACTATCTCCCCCCCACATCGACTATCTCCCCCCCACATCGACTATCTCCCACACTTCAACTATCTCCCCTACTTCAACTGCTTTCACGCGTTACAGGTTAGCTGAACTCTGATTTATTCTGTCACTGACAGTCTGACAACTTTCAGATCTTTCACTTCAGCTGCTTTCTCCTCGTACCAGCCGACTCTTCAACTACTTTCAGTGTGAACATGCAAACTGACGGTTCGACTGCTAACAGGGATTAAAGAGCGGTACGATGTCTGTCTCAGGTTCTGGCGACGCGTATCGTGGCCGTGAAGGCGTCTCTCTGTAAACTCTCCACGGCGACGGCGGCTCGAGCCTGCGACTTCCACGCCAAACTGCTGCTGATCGCCATCAGCTCCACCTTAAAGTCTCTGCTGAGGCCCCACGTCCTCAACACCCACAGTCCAGGAGACAGACTCACCGAGATCTGTGCCAAGAACATCGACACAGGTGAGACACCTGAGGGACAGGTGAGATATCGACACAGGCGAGACACCTGAAGGACAGGTGAGAGGGACAGGTGAAACACATGAGGGACAGGTGAGATATCGACACAGGTGAGACACCTGAAGGACAGGTGAGAGGGACAGGTGAAACACATGAGGGACAGGTGAGATATCGACACAGGCGAGACACCTGAAGGACAGGTGAGAGGGACAGGTGAAACACATGAGGGACAGGTGAGATATCGACACAGGTGAGACACCTGAGGGACAGGTGAGATATCGACACAGGTGAGACACCTGAGGGACAGGTGAGAGGGACAGGTGAGACACCTGAAGGACAGGTGAGATATCGACACAGGTGAGACACCTGAAGGACAGGTGAGATATCGACACAGGTGAGACACCTGAAGGACAGGTGAAATATCGACACAGGTGAGAGACCTGAGGGACAGGTGAGATGATGATCAATGATTGATCACTGTGTGTCTCCTCAGATATTGATAAGGTGATGATCAATCTGAAGACGGAGGAGTTTGTGTTGGACGGCCCCCCCCTTCAGTCCCTGCAGCAGCTCATCCAGTGGGTGGGAGACTTTGTCCTCTACCTGCTGGCCAACCTGCCCAACCAGGTGAGCTAACGAGAACACCACACAGGTTAGTCCACAACAACAACAACAACTACCCAAACTGAGCTGATGGTGGTCTCTGGTTCTGTCCTGTGGTGCTCCGGTCCTGTCCTTTGGTGCTCCGGTCCTGTCCTTTGGTGCTCCGGTCCTGTCCCGCGGTGCTCCGCCCCTGTCCTGTGGTTCTGCGGTCCTGCAGGGCTCCATGGTCCGGCCGGGGTTCGGCTTCATGAGGGACGGTGCGTCTCTGGGGATGCTGAGGGAGATGCTGGTGATGATCCGGATCTGGGGTCTGCTGAAGGCCGGCTGCCTGCCGACCTTCACGGCCACGTCGGACAACCAGGACAGCATGCAGCTGCTGTTCAGGCTGCTCACCAAGCTGTGGCTCTGCTGTAAGACCCCCCCACATCACCTCACTGATCCCAGACCTGTGTCCTCACCGACTAACCCCACTCTCTGTGCCTCAGCCCGGGAAGACGGACCCCCCCAGGACCCCGATGAGACCCTGATAGACGAGTGCTGCCTGCTGCCCAGCCAGCTGCTGGTTCCCGGTATGGACTGGCTCCCGGTCAACGACGGCGTCATCGTCAAGCTGCAGGGGAAACACCCGCTGAGGCTGCAGTTTGGAAAGGCTTCGTCTCTGCCCGGAGTGGGTTCCACCGCCCCGCTGGAGGTCTTCACCAGGTAACACACACACCTGGAGCTGCACCTGGACCTGGACTCACTGACGGGCTGCCGGTTCAACACATTGACATTATCACATGTTCAAGTATAAAGAACCCGTTAACCTCTGATCCATCTGTGCCTGCAGGAGTCCCGGTTCTCAGAAGATGGACAACCTGCGTTGTGTCCATATGGGCGTCTGTCCCACAGAGGAGAGCAAGGCCTGCACCAGGTGAGTCCACAGGAAGTGATGTCACAGCACGCTCACCTGTTTCTTCCGCTTCAGCTTTATGTCACTAAAAGTTCCCTTCACGTTTGGTGTGAATGTACCGTTAGATGTGTTCTAGGAAACATGAGGAACCTTTGAAGGAACCTTTGAAGGAACCTCTAAAGGAACGTTGTAACATGTAAATGTTGTGTGGTGTGTTCAGGTGCGGCTGTGTGACGATGCTTCGCTCTCCAAACAAGACGAACGCCATGAAGCAGTGGGAGCAGCGCTGGATCAAGAACTGTCTGTGTGGAGGTCTGTGGAGGAGGATCCCCCCCACCCTCACCTGAACGCATCACCTGAACGCATCACCTGAACAACCCTCACCTGAACACATCACCTGAACACATCACCTGAATGCATCACCTGAACACATCACCTGAACGCATCACCTGAACAACCCTCACCTGAACACATCACCTGAACACATCACCTGCACACATCACCTGAACGCATCACCTGCACACATCACCTGAATGCATCACCTGAACAACCCTCACCTGAATGCATCACCTGAACAACCCTCACCTGAACGCATCACCTGAATAACCCTCACCTGAACACCTCACCTGCACACATCACCTGAACACCTCACCTGAACGCATCACCTGAACAACCCTCACCTGGACACCTCACCTGAACGCATCACCTGAATAACCCTCACCTGAACACATCACCTGAACACATCACCTGAATGCATCACCTGAACGCATCACCTGAACGCATCACCTGAACGCATCACCTGCACACATCGCCTGAATGCATCACCTGCACACATCACCTGAAAACATCACCTGGATGCATCACATGGATGCATCACCTGAATAACCGTCACCTGAACACATCACCTGAACACACCACCTGATGTTTCAGTGGCTCGTTCAGTGTTTCTACCTGTAAATAAAGTTTGTTTTGTATTTTACTTTGTAATAAAACTGTCAAAATAAAAGCTCCGTTGTTTTTGTTGTTTGCATAAGGTTTTATTGAGCTTTTACACTGAAAGGTTCAAAACTAACAAGGTTTTAGAGTTGATGTGCTACGTATAACAGACCGTCGCTACGTATAACAGACAGACGCTACGTATAACAGACCGTCGCTACGTATAACAGACCGTCGCTATGTATAACAGACCGACGCTACGTATAGCAGACCGACGCTACGTATAACAGACCGTGGCTACGTATAACAGACCGTTGCTATGTATAGCAGACTGACGCTACGTATAGCAGACCGACGCTACGTATAGCAGACCTAAGCTACATATAGCAAACCGTCGCTACGTATAGCAGACCGTCGCTACGTATAACAGACCGCCGCTACGCATAACAGACCTAAGCTACGTATAGCAGACCTAAGCTACGTATAGCAGACCTAAGCTACGTATAGCAAACTGTCGCTACGTATATCAGACCATAGCTACGTATAGCAGACTGTTGCTATGTATAACAGACCTTTGCTATATATAACAGACCGTTGCGTCGTATAGCAGACCATAGCTACGTATAGCAGACCTAAGCTACGTATAACAGACCGTTGCTACGTATAACAGACTGTTGCTACGTATAGCAGACCTAAGCTACGTATAGCAGACCGTTGCTATGTATAACAGACCGTTGCTACGTATAACAGACCATCGCTACGTATAGCAGACCGTTGCTATGTATAGCAGACCGTTGCTACGTATAGCAGACCGACGCTACGTATAGCAGGCCGAAGCTACGTATAGCAGACCGTTGCTACGTATAGCAGACCGTTGCTACGTAAAACAGACTGTTGCTACGTATAACAGACCGTTGCTATGTATAACAGACTGTTGCTACGTATAGCAGACCTAAGCTACGTATAGCAGACCGTTGCTATGTATAACAGACCGTTGCTATGTATAACAGACCGTTTGCTACGTATAACAGACTGTTGCTACGTATAGCAGACCTAAGCTATGTATAGCAGACCTAAGCTACGTAAAACAGACCGTTGCTATGTATAACAGACCTAAGCTACGTATAACAGACCGTTGCTATGTATAACAGACCGACGCTACGTATAACACACCGTTGCTACATATAACAGACCCTCGCTACGTATAGCAGACCGTTGCTATGTATAGCAGACCGTTGCTATGTATAGCAGACCGACGCTACGTATAGCAGACCATTGCTACGTAAAACAGACTGTTAATACGTATAACAGACCGTTGCTATGTATAACAGACCGTTGCTACGTAAAACAGACCGTTGCTACGTATAGCAGACCGACGCTACGTATAGCAGACCATTGCTACGTAAAACAGACTGTTAATACGTATAACAGACCGTTGCTATGTATAACAGACCGTTGCTACGTATAACAGACCGTTGCTATGTATAACAGACCGACGCTACGTATAACAGACCGTTGCTACGTATAACAGACCGACGCTACGTATAACAGACCGTTGCTATGTATAACAGACCGTCGCTACGTATAGCAGATTGTTGCTATGTATAGCAGACCGACGCTACGTATAGCAGACCGTTGCTACGTATAACAGACCGTTGCTACGTATAGCAGACTTTTGCTACGTATAACAGACCGTCGCTACGAATAACAGACCGTTGCTATGTATAACAGTCCATCACTATGTATAATCACCTGCCATACACTGATCACCTGCCATACTCCGATCACCTGCCATACTCCGATCACCTGCCATACTCCGATCACCTGCCATACACCGATCACCTGCCATACTCCGATCACCTGCCATACTCCGATCACCTGCCATACACCGATCACCTGCCATACTCCGATCACCTGCCATACTCCGATCACCTGCCATACTCCGATCACCTGCCATACTCCGATCACCTGCCATACTCCGATCACCTGCCATACACCGATCACCTGCCATACACTGATCACCTGCCATACACCGATCACCTGCCATACTCCGATCACCTGCCATACACCGATCACCTGCCATACTCCGATCACCTGCCATACACTGATCACCTGCCATACACTGATCACCTGCCATACACCGATCACCTGCCATACTCCGATCACCTGCCATACACCGATCACCTGCCATACGCCGATCACCTGCCATACACCGATCACCTGCCATACTCCGATCACCTGCCATACACCGATCACCTGCCATACACCGATCACCTGCCATACACCGATCACCTGCCATACACCGATCACCTGCCATACTCCGATCACCTGCCATACTCCGATCACCTGCCATACACCGATCACCTGCCATACACTGATCACCTGCCATACACCGATCACCTGCCATACACCGATCACCTGCCATACTCCGATCACCTGCCATACACCGATCACCTGCCATACTCCGATCACCTGCCATACACTGATCACCTGCCATACTCCGATCACCTGCCATACACCGATCACCTGCCATACACCGATCACCTGCCATACTCCGATCACCTGCCATACACCGATCACCTGCCATACTCCGATCACCTGCCATACACTGATCACCTGCCATACACCGATCACCTGCCATACTCCGATCACCTGCCATACACCGATCACCTGCCATACTCCGATCACCTGCCATACACCGATCACCTGCCATACTCCGATCACCTGCCATACACCGATCACCTGCCATACACCGATCACCTGCCATACACCGATCACCTGCCATACACTGATCACCTGCCATACCCTCATAATACACCTCATACACACTGAGGGTCTTTAA